>NC_069504.1:1071106479-1071133979 GCF_027579735.1 Bombina bombina
GAAAAATGAACTTGATCAAAATATATGTGCAATAAAAGGAAAACCAATCAGTGTTACTGGTGATGGGCAATGTGACAGCCCTGGTTTTTCCGCTAAATATTGCACATATACTGTGATGGACGACAAAACCAAAAAAATACTTGATGTTCAGATTGTACAAGTTTCAGAGGCTACGTCTTCTGTTGCCATGGAGGCAAAAGCATTTAGACGATCAATTAAACAACTCATGGATTCTGGTGTTTTGGCTGCAGTCGTAGCGACAGACAGACACGTGAGCATAAAGAAGATTCTAAGAGAGGAATATGCAAATATCAACCACCAGTACGATATTTGGCACTATGCCAAAAGCTTGAAAAAAAAATGATTAGCGTTAGTAAAAAAACAAAACCTGTTCCACTCTCACACCATGGGTGACAGCCATTTCAAATCATCTATGGACATCAAGCATGCTCTGTAAAGGAGATGCTGATAAAATGTCAAAACATTGGAAATCATGTCTATACCATGTGCTTAACATCCACTCATGGACCGAGGATGGTGTTGAAAAATATTGCCAACATGCTACTTTGACAAATGAAGATCAACGTGAACGAAAATGGCTCACACAACAATCTGAAGCTTTTCACGAACTCAAGCAGATAGTTTGTAATGATCAAATGGATAAAGATATTCCTCACCTAAAACTATTCTGCCATACCGGTAGTCTTGAGGTCTTCCACAGCTTCGTACTAAAATACCGTCCTAAAAGAATTCACTTTCGTATGGATGCAATGGAGGCAAGAACTAAGTTGGCAGCACTTGCCAACAATTACAACTCAATTAGAGTTCAGGCAAAAATAAAATGTCCAACACAAAAAAGTGCTTCTTTTGGTGAACCAATGTTTACCACATACTTTCCCAAAAGTAAAAAAAAATGGATGCTAAGGCCGGTTTACGAAGAGATGGACATGTCACACATATATAGAATGATGACAGATGTTTTGAACTTGACTGAAGGCACAATCGGTCATACCTGGCAATCCAAAAATGTTATTTTACCGCCAAATATTGCTTCGACACCCAGGCCAAGTAAGAGAGAATTAATTGAGAAGCATATTTCAAGATTTGCCATACGTTTGCCAACAGAATGAATTATGTAAACTTCGTTTATGCCATCCCATTTTTTTTTTAAAAATAACGAGCCAATACCTTCATGAAAAATAAATATCACTGTTGCATAAAACGATTTTAAAATATATAATTTTTCTATATGTGATTTGAAATTCTTTTAAGGCAATTTTCTTAAAAAACGTTATCACACGATTGATTGTTTTTCATCTACTGCCTTGAATTAGTAATGTTTTTTTAGAATATTAAAAATAAATTCTGATGCATGAACAGAGTATTATCGATATGGCACATTTATTTTTCCTTTTTTTTTTTTTTTTAAATATATATTTTAAAAATTTTGTATAACAGGCATCCATCCCTCCCAGGACTACAATTTAGCATAGTCCTTTTATTTTTTTATGTGATTCATTCGCATTTTTCGATAAAAAAACTATCTCGATTATTTAATAACAGTTATCACAAATTTTTATATGTTTTTTTTTATATACTTTTCTTTTTTTAATGTATACACGAGTGTCTTTTTTTAACAAATTTTAAATATAAAGTTTATTATTTAATATTTAATTTTTAAAATTTATGTTTGTATTAACAGTTATATTTCGATTGTATACGATTAGTGTTAGTTTTTATTTCTTGTGTTAATTAAAAATATTTTAAACAACGTGTTTGGTTTTTATATATGTTTGAGAGAGAGGGTTTTTAAATAAACAGTTTTAAACAGATAGAGAACATGGAGAAAGAGTGAATTATAGAATTCTACAATTTAAATTTAAATTTTTATTTTTAATAGATAAGTAAATTTTAGTTTTAAACAACTTCAACAAAGCTAGTTGTCAAATTAAAAAAATTAATCAATAATTTTAAGATAGAGAAATAAAAAATGATGTCGATAGAGAAAACGTTTCTATTACGATTATTAAAAATAAGATATATTTTTAAAAATAGATGAAAATGTATATTATGTTTATCGACAGTGATAAATATTCAACATTCTATTTTTTTATTTAGTAAAGTATAGTATTTTAACATTATTTAAAAAAAAAAAAAAAATTAATATAAGGTTAAAATCAATACATTTGAAATTTTTATATCAATAGAAAAGTTAAAGGGACAGTGAAAACATTAGACTTGCAGAGTCTACAAATGAAAGAGAAGACAATGCAATAGAACTTACTATAGTTAAAAAAATAAAAAATTATATTTATTTATTTAATATAATTTTTTATTTTTTTACATTTCAAATCACTTGTACCATGTGATAGCAATCAACCATTCACAAATGCATATACGTATAGTCTATGAATTATTTCACATGCTCATTCTGATCGTTTGAATTAAAAAAAAATGTAAAAATGAAAAATTATTAATTTTTTTGGATGTAAGTTATAATTAAAGTAGTGTAACATTATATTTTCGATTTTAATTTTCAAAATTTAATTTAACAGTGTTGTCCATGTAAATATTTAGATGTAAAACTTTAATAATAAAAACAAAAATATATCAGTGATAATATTGAAAAAAAAAAAATTTTTTCGTTTCTTTTCAATTTAAATTTATTCGTAAATAAACAAAAGATGTAAACAATTAAATTAAATAATTAAAAAAAAAAAAGATGTTTTTAAATTAAAAAAATTGAAAGATAAACCATAGAACATAATACTCACAAAAAATTATCTTACAAACAATAAATGCGGCATTATTGAAGATAAATAAAAAAATTTAAATTATAAATGAATACAGATTATTAAAAAAATAATTTTTAATTACATAAAATTTAGATTTTTAAGATTTATTAAACATTATAAAACATGTAAAAATTGTAATATATATATATATCCGATATGTTCAAAACTAGTAGTGGTCTATAAACACCATTCAAGAAAATGAAGCAAATACATTTTCAATTTTGAGAGGTCAAGATTAAGATTCGACTAGAATACTTGTTAAGAGTCAAGAAGGTGTTTAACATTTTTTTGAAAAGTGTGACTCATTTTGAAATTATATATTTTTGAAAGATGACAGCGTTCCTGTTACAAAAGATTTATCACAAACTTGACATATTTTTCATGTTTTTTAAAATATATATAAACGATTTTTTTCTAAAAAAATAAAAATGAAATATAACAAATTTTTAAACATTAACGGCTAGATTTAGAGTTCGGCGGTAGATGGGCTGTTAACGCCACGCGTGTTTATGTCTAACGCACGTCATTGTTTGACTCCGGTATTTAGAGTTAATATAAGACCATCTAACGATGCTCCTAACGCGTGTATGTCACACGCGTAATCCTGCCCGCGTTAGACAGTCTCCCATAGAGATCAATGGGAAAGCAAATAAATTGCCTTTTTTCACCTAACACTCGATCTCGCGAGAATACGCACAGCTCGGTCATATGACGCATACCACATCATGCACAACAATAACACGCCGCAAATGTCACAACAACAATCAATCAACAAAGCACACAAGCATTACACATTCACAAGCGGGGGAAGTTTTAATACTATTTATACGGGGAATACGCATATACTTTAAGATGCGGAAAATCGCACAATAACAACAAGGATTAAAAAATATATACATACACTAGAAACAAAATCGCATTCAATATCATTATATATTATGAAAAACATACATATACAACACTTCACGAAGAACACACCATCGCAAATTCACATTTAAAAAGAATACTTTTGGACAATGAAAGCGAAAACGAACACTATGACATCATCGCATTCTACACATTCCACAAATACCAACTCTAAATGAGCATGCGCAAATTCACACACCTAATACACATTGCAATAATATTAATTGCTAATAAAGCACACCTGAACACTAATTACAATGGAAATTGGGACATCATTAAACATTTACACAGGGTATATAAGCACCACACAAGCATGGCTTCTTTGACTGTGTTGCTGGTGGGTCTTTGGAGATTGGAGGTTTAAGAATAGAGAGTTTGAGAATTTTTGAGAGTGAGTTAGTGTTAGCGTGAGAGAGTCAGTTGGTAGTGTTAGCGTGAGAGAGTCAGTTGGTAGTGTTAGCGTGAGAGAGTGAGTGAGTTAGTGGGAGTTAGTGGGAGTGGGAGAGAGTCTGTTAGTGGGAGCGTGAGTGAGTTAGTGGGAGTTATTAGTGATAGTTGTTAGTGTGAGCGTTAGTTAGTGGTAGTTAGTGAGCGTTAGTGGGAGTGTTTGTTATTGAGAATTAGAAGTAGTGTGAGTTAGCGAGCGAGTGATTTATCTGTACACTTAACACATTTACACGCAAACACATTCAATACATACATACACTTATCAATAACACTACATACACTCCATACCCCCTACCCCCTCATACTACACTCCATACCCCATTCCTTGTAGTCCCATTCCCTTTCATCCCATTTACTCTTATCCCATACCCATCCCATACCCATCCCCTAGTTACATTTAGTTTACATATCCTCCTTTTAGTCTTATTCTTTTCGTTTATTTAAATACTCCTTACCCTCTTTGTTTTGTTTACATCCCTCACACTTTAAGCACCTTTTTTGTCTTTTTAGTTCTTTATTTTGACCCCCTTTCATTTCATCACACTCACTTTTTGTTTGATTATTTGGGGTTTAGTTTAGGGAGGAGATGGAGGCCAGGCAGGGGACAGGTAGAGGGGGGAGTAGAGGGAGGGGGAGAGGAACAGGGCAGGAAGGGGGGCAGGAAGCGGGGGTGGAAGCGGTGGGTGGACCCAGCCACTTGGTTCAAGATGACCAAGTGGCTGGGCCCAGTGGCAGTCAGAGTAGGGCTTCACAGTCCGGGAAACAGAGGGCATCGTCACAGGGGAAGGCCAAGGCGACTAGGGAGGCGAGGTTTACGATGGAGGAGAAGGAGGCCCTCGTAGAGGCCTATATGGCCAGGCATAGGATGCTGCAGCACCAGAAGACTACCCCGACTGACAGGAGGAGGCTCTGGAACGAGATTAGGAATGCAGTCAATGCAGTGGGTGGCCGGAACCGGGATATGGATTCTATCAAACATCGGTACCGGGACTGTAAACTTGAACTTAAAAAAAAGTTAAGCCTGGAGGCCCGACATGCCGCAGGGACCGGTGGCGGCCCTGCCCTTGAAATGGAGTACTGCAGATGGGAGGAAATGTTGCGGCCCAGCATCTCCGAGGTGGAAGTAGTCGGTATCGGAGGAATCGATACCGGGAACCTGCCACTCTCATCTGACGGTAAGCTCATTGAACAATAATTTCACATACGAATGTATTTCAATGGACACTATACGCAAACATTTACTTTCATGATTGAGGTAGCGAATACAATTTGACAAAACATTCAAATGTACTTATATTACCTAATTTGATTCATTCTTGAGATATATTTTAATGAAGAAATAGCCATGCACACGGTGAAACAATCACAGGAGGCAGCTATATTCAGCTAACAATCAGCATCTTATAAGCATATTTAGATATGCTTTTCAGCAAAGAATATCCAGAGAATGAAGCTAATTAGATAAGAAAAGTACATTCGAAAGTTGATACTAAATGTATGCTTCTAAATCATGAAAGATAAAACATTGGGTTTCATGTGTTAAGGATCAGATTAATGCTATTACGCTGTTTACACGCATTCTATTACTTTGCGGTTACATCAGTATCTAGGCTATAGGTTAGGTGTGCATTTAAACAGACTGAAAACAAACGCAAAAACATTCACATTGACCAGATATCACAAACACGGTTTAGAAAAAGCGGAAATCGTATTGATTGTTTGTTAGATTTCAAAGTGGATTAATGATTCTGCATTTGTAATTGTATCGTAAGCTAAGTCATTTAAACCTTGATTTGCAAATATGCTAATATATATATATATATTTTTTTTTTTTTTTATTTATATACAGAGTCTGGGGACGAGGCAGCACAGCCTCCTGCATCTCCCCGGGATGAGAGTGGTGGTGAGGAATTCCCACTTCGGAGGGAAGAGGCCCCCCGTGACGAACAGCGCACGGGAGATGATGAAGAGGCCCCGGAAGCACAGGAGGATCCCGCTGAACCCGCGGAACCCGAGGTCCCTCAAAGACCCGCACTCCGCCGTGCACGGGTTCAACAGGCACAACAAGAAGAAATAGCGGAGGTGCGGGTTCTACTGGAGTACATAGACCAGATGCGTACCTCCCGGATAGAAAACATAGAAGGACGACGCAGAATACTTGATGGGCAGAATCAAATAATTCAAGGCCAAAATGAAATAATCAGTATACTGAATAGAATACAAGAAGGACAAACAAGAATGTTTAATCTTCATCAGGAAATGTTCACATTTTTCCGGGAGGCGCATGCTGGTCTACCTCCTGTTGCTGGGCCTCTTGTTGCTGGGCCTCTTGCTGCTGGGCCATCTCCTCCTGCCGGCCCATCTCATCCTCCTCCTCAGCCATCTACTCCTCCTCCTCCTCAGCCATCTACTCCTCCTCCTCCTCAGCCATCTTCTCCTCCTCATCCATCTTCTCCTCCTCCTCAGCCATCTACTCCTCACCTTGGTCGTCCCTGTACTCTTCCTTCCACTCCTCCCACAACAGCTCCAAGGAGGACTCTTCGGAGTCGGCAGTTGCCTCTCCCAGAGCCTCAGCCCCGTGGGAAGAGGGGAAGGAAGAGGATGTAAGTATTTTTTTCCATCTTCAAATATTTTTTGTGTGTAATGGATAGGTATGTGATGATGTGGTTTTCATACACTTGTGGACCACACTCTGTATATAATCGACTTCTATGGGACCGGGTCCATGGAGGAAGATTCTTTGCAGAGTGTGGGTTATAAGTGTGTGAAAACCACATCATCACATACCTATCCTTGTTCATGATATTGATTGGTTTCTGTGATGTGATGTCCAAACTGTTTCCCGAATCGCTAACTAAATTACCATAACAATTATCCATGATGGCATATTACTGTTTGAATGCCAATAACACAGCTTAAAGGGACAGTCAGAAAATTATTGATTACAAAGAAAACACTGTATTACGCATTATAAAGTTTGAAACAACAAAACATGGAGAAATACATGTGTGACTTATGTGCTTACCCTTGTATCTATGACTATGAAAAATGACCACTTATTTGTTGTTCTGACATAACAACATTTTAGATATCAATGATCAATACATGGTCAATAATATGCTGTATGAGCACAAGGTTTTACATATACAAATGCTATCCAAATGCCCTCTAGTGCTCAAATTGTATAATGATTACAAGCACTCTTCAAGATTTAAGAAATGAGCACACCAACCTCATAGGTTTAGATAGCAAATTTAAATAAACCCAGACAAATGTTCAATTGTTGAGAAACATTTGATATCCTTGATATTACAGAATTGACTTTTCGAATAATTTTTAAAAAAAATTTTTTCTAAACTGTCCCTTTAACAACATTACATATGCTAACACATATTTTAAGCTTGTTGGTATATCTACATGTACTTTGTCAAAAAATTTTTTTTAAAATCACATTTATATTGACGTGTTAAATAAAGTCTATTTTCTTTAAGAGACATTATTGTGTTAATATTTTATTGTAAATATTTTTATTTTAACAATGAATATGGTTTAAAGTCCTTTTAGGAGTGGGGGGGGGGGAAATATGCTAACAAAAATATATTTGAAGATTAAACTATGTGGATCTCATACATGATACAAAAAACAACATTTGCATTCAAGGGACAGTATCCTATATTTTTTACATAACTGTATGTAATAGACACTACTACAAACAACAAGATTAACATATACTGATATCAATATTAAAAAGCTTCAAACACTTGCAAATAAAATAGGGTTAGCTATATTGAAAATATAGATGAACCACCATTACAACCGTAAAACAACACAATACCCCATCATTAACATATGAAAAGACCCTTTACACAAACTGGACAAAGCTGGAGATGGTACTCACATGAAACTCATTGGCTTTGCGAGGAGTAAGAAAATTACTTACATTTTCTTACAACACAAGACAAAATAAACCGATTGGTTAAACAATGGACTATCTAACTAGAGACAAAATCAAATATTTTTATTTATAATGTGAGTGTCTAATGAACCTTTCATAAAATATACAACGAAATTACATTTAGAAGAAGTCGGCATCATATATTTAGCATATGATAAATGCATATTGATTACTTTATTCAAACACAATAGCGCATATTTATTAATTAGATATGTTCAACATTAAACACAACAGTAATTTTTCAGAAAAAGGAACATTGTTGACAAACATATTAAACATGGACTGGAGAGATTTGCACTTGCCTATAAATATCCTATGCATGAAAACATTTTGCTTTCGTTCGTTGATTCAACCAGACATCCAGCAAAAGAGAATGTGTTGGTCTTTATCAGCTACGGGTCAACAATGTAACATGATGCAAATAATACATATTCGCAAGCTTTTTAAAATTGCATGCAGTCACAAACGTTTTTAACGTGCACAAATATTGCGGGACTACGCAATCCAATCACACGTTTTTTTACCTTTACATGTTCCGTCTTAACATGGCGCTTCCTTGATCACGTAAGAACGCCATCCAATGAAAGGCACATTATTGATCACGTAAGAACGCACAAAAAAAAAAAGGCGCATCCTTGATCGCGTCAAAACGCAATCCAATAAAAGGCATATTCCTGATCACGTAAGAACGTCAGTCAATACAAGGAATCATTGGACAGCCTGGCAGGTGACGTCTTAAGCAACATGGCGCATCCGAGATCGCTGAAAAAACGCAGACAATACAAGGACTCAGTGACATCTTGGCATATCACTAAGAAACGTATTTATATTTTAGGAACTAGTATGTGTGTAGATTGCTATCTAGGAATGTCACCAAATCATGAATCATCTTTTCGGACTTGACTGTCCCTTGAACTATAGCTATGGTGTATATCTTTAACATTTAAAAGATACACATGAGAAATACATATGCCATTGATGTTTTAAGATATGTTTGGATTGTTGTTGAATAACAATAGTTATACATGTATTGATTAAACGTGTCATTTATTCAAGTTTAATTATTGTCAGCCTACCTATAGCCATATATGGGAGGAGATGTATTTTGTTAACATATTAGTTAACTAATATTCATCATCTACATTATTTGCATTACACACAGAGATTGATTTGGTTACACTTTGACAATAATATAGATTTGAAAATGAAATACAGGTGCTGTCAACATTACAATAAGATTGTTTATTAATAAAACTATATGTCCTTGTTCTTGTAAAAAGGACAAAAACGCTTTACAAATGGAAATACATTCATTTACAATAGTGATCAACATCACTTAAAGGGACATTATTTTGTTTTTTAAAAAGAGCATACACATAGTCAATACTATTTAAATAAAATGAACACTTTACAGGGATTATATCATTGTATCAATACTCAGATCATTTGGTAAAGGTGCATCAATTCATGCAGAGTTTATAAATACACACATGGATCTGAACATTTAAATATACATATATACACAAATACAAAAATATATATACATATATAAAGAAATTACTCTGCTAATCATAATCAGGCAATGATAGAGCTAAGAGAAAATAATATAAACACAAATAATAAGATTACATTGGAGATGTTAATCTTAAAGTCATTTACTATTGTCTTACATATATGATTTCATTATAACAAATATATTTGTTAGGTCCCTTTAAGGATATACAACATAAACTAGAGCTTTCAAAAAATAACAGGAAGAATGAGGACAAAGATTTGTGAAATAAAATGTATTTTATTAGTATGTAAGAAAACATACACAACGTTTATAAATAATCTTGTAAAAATAAGGAATATATGAGCCATATGACAAGGTAACACAGTGCATCACAGTCCATGAAGAGAGTTGCCAAGGGCCAGCATAGCCCCATTGGAGACACATGGCAAGGTAACACAGTGCATCACAGTCCATGAAGAGAGTTGCCAAGGGCCAGCATAGCCCCATTGGAGACACATGACAAGGTAACACAGTGCATCACAGTCCATGAAGAGAGTTGCCAAGGGCCAGCATAGCCCCATTGGAGACACATGGCAAGGTAACACAGTGCATCACAGTCCATGAAGAGAGTTGCCAAGGGCCAGCATAGCCCCATTGGAAACACATGACAAGGTAACACAGTGCATCACAGTCCATGAAGAGAGTTGCCAAGGGCCAGCATAGCCCCATTGGAGACACATGGCAAGGTAACACAGTGCATCACAGTCCATGAAGAGAGTTGCCAAGGGCCAGCATAGCCCCATTGGAGACACATGACAAGGTAACACAGTGCATCACAGTCCATGAAGAGAGTTGCCAAGGGCCAGCATAGCCCCATTGGAGACACATGGCAAGGTAACACAGTGCATCACAGTCCATGAAGAGAGTTGCCAAGGGCCAGCATAGCCCCATTGGAGACACATGGCAAGGTAACACAGTGCATCACAGTCCATGAAGAGAGTTGCCAAGGGCCAGCATAGCCCCATTGGAGACACATGACAAGGTAACACAGTGCATCACAGTCCATGAAGAGAGTTGCCAAGGGCCAGCATAGC
Source organism: Bombina bombina (assembly GCF_027579735.1). Classification (NCBI taxonomy): domain Eukaryota; kingdom Metazoa; phylum Chordata; class Amphibia; order Anura; family Bombinatoridae; genus Bombina; species Bombina bombina. The sequence continues at coordinate 1,071,117,172 of NC_069504.1, forward strand.
CCCATTGGAGACACATGGCAAGGTAACACAGTGCATCACAGTCCATGAAGAGAGTTGCCAAGGGCCAGCATAGCCCCATTGGAGACACATGGCAAGGTAACACAGTGCATCACAGTCCATGAAGAGAGTTGCCAAGGGCCAGCATAGCCCCATTGGAGACACATGGCAAGGTAACACAGTGCATCACAGTCCATGAAGAGAGTTGCCAAGGGCCAGCATAGCCTCATTGGAGACACATGACAAGGTAAAAGAGTGCAACAGGCACAACAATAAACTGATAAAAAGGCCAAATGGCAACAATATAAATACTAATTCAACATGTGGACGGAGGATTATTATCTGCCACCATGGAGCATATCCAGATCCTCCACTTACTGGTCATCCTCTTCATTGTCCTGTGCATGTCCAGCTCCAGATTCAGGCCTTGAACGTAATTGCATAATTTCACGCAGAGTCAAGTCCTGAACCCGGAGCTGGGCCTGCATGGTGTCGTTCATCCCTCTCAGGACAGCTGCGTTCCTCAACACGGCCTGCTCTACTCTTGCTATCCCTTCTAGCATGAGCCATGCTGAGTCACAGCCTAAAATAAAATTAAATATTAAGGATAATTACACAACAGAATAAAAGATTTTAATACATACATTGTCATCATAAAGACAAATAATTATTTACATAAATTATTTTTCATATATTCTTTACACATGAATTAGGTTATTCAGACAGACAGAAATCATTAAAGGCTCATGTTACTCAAACATGTTGTCCCCTTTAATTGGTTTTAGATGATCCACTTATACAGCTTGAGTGTATCAAATCTTGTTAAAGGATTTACATTGTACTTACATCAGCAATTTAAAAATTCAATTTAGACTGTGGTAGGCACACCTATCCTTAAACATTTTGGCATTGAGGACAAGCTGTGTAAACATAGCAACCAGAAGAAATTACATTCCCACTGGGTTAGACAAGAGATAATGTATCCACATTTGGACATAAAATTTTGGATCCAAGTAGTGGTGTTTGGTATATGTAGTGATATCCAATTAAAGGGACACTGAACCTAAATATTTAATGGACTGATTCAGATAGAGCATGACATGACAAATCTTTAGAAATTACACATATTCATTATATGTTTTAATTGTCAAGCTATATTTTGAATGCAAGAATGTTGGTTTTTATGGAAGCCAATATTTGTTGATGAACTTTGTTTGTGCATGCTGGTTGATGGATACATTCATCCAACAATAAAGAAATGATGGCCACATTTATTTTATTGTTTAAACTAATTATAGGAATAAGTTGTTTTCCATAAATATATCAAGAGAATGACGAATAATTCATAAGAGTATTCTATTATACATTGGCTTAACATTGCATGCTGGATTTGAATCACAATTTAACCAATTTAACTTCACTGTACCTTTAAGTATCTTATAAAGTGTATTTAGAATGATACTTACAGCTGTGCCTGGGAAGGACAATCTGACACCCAGGACAATGAAGGTTTAAACAGGGGGGAGGGATGGGATTGGCTTGGGGAGGGATGGGAATGGCTTGGGGAGTGGTGAGCTGCTGCTCCAGGGTAGGCCGTACAGCTGGGGAGTGGGGAGTTTGGGTCTGGGCAGCTGTACGGGCCAGAATACGGGGAGAGCGGCGAAGGGGGGTGTATGGGCGTTTTTTGGGAGGGACAGGATATGAAATATGGGAAGGGCTGGCAGTGGTCGGGGCATGGTCATGAGTTTGGTGATGGGAAGGGCTCTGGGTGTGTGCAGAGGTGTGGCCATGGTCAGGGGTGTGTGCACGGGGAGGGGTCTGTGACTGGGCAGGGGCGGAATCCAGATGACCAGAAGTGGTGGATCCATCTGAAAATGTAAAAGAAATATATTAACATCTCATACATCCTGACATCAAATCAACGCATTTCAAATTGATTATGTTTTCAATATACTTCGAAGTGTGTTTGAATCTGTAAACTATTCTGAAATGAGGATATGGTATCTATATAGGCACTCAGATGAATCTCAATGACTGTCTGTACAATGTGAAACTTATTATTGTGTTTTGGCATGGAATATGCATGTGACATAATGATGGCATGAATTATATATTCTTAAAAAAATATATACAAGCAGATTTTCATGCTGCCTGATATAGAAAGGGGGCAGTAGTGTATTTGAACAGACAAATAATATTCCTTTTTAAAGGGAAAAAGCTGTAGACTTTGAATGTCTTCAATAAAATGATTTCAAAAAAAGAAACATGTTGGAAACATGATAGATATATTTCACATACCATCAGACTCCAAGGCAGCCTCTTCCTCCTCCATCCCACATGTGACATCAATCTCTGTAAAACATAACATGTTGTGTACACCTTAAGATCAGATATTATAACATATGTTACTGTTGCTCAAATACGCACATCAATGTTGCATTAAAGATATACACACACAAAGTTATGATTTACATCATTTTGATGGAGCATACAAATGACAATAGATTTGTTATTGTCAATAAATCATAATATTAATGTATTGTTTGTCTTAATGTTAAATTCATAAAAGCATAGTACATAGAACATTTAAGATTTCTCATGTGTGTATCACTTGATGACTGTTGTCAAAAAAACAAATTGAAAAAAACATATGTTAGACATCTTATGAATAACAAATGTGTAGACTAATAAAGTAGAAATTATTAATCGCTCAATATAAAAAATAAATATATAAACAGAAGATAAATTCTATGATTTTTTATAATGTTATGCTTCATCGGAATCATGATCATAATATTGATTAGCAATACACCTTCAATTACATATAAATGAGTCAATGGACTTACCAGGAGACCGCAAAGGCGGCTCTATGTCACTGCTGGATTCCTGTGGGCTTCCCACACCAACTCTCTCTATGAATGATATAGATATATATTATTAAACACATTTTGGATATCACTAAATCACATCTGTCTAGAATTTTAACATTAATCAACTTTAAAATGTGAAGAATAGAGCAGTCATTACACCAGAAAATGCTTGATTGAATCAAGGGGATTCTGTAAACATATCTGTATTGAACATATGTTTAATGTCAGACTACATTAGACATCAAATTCATCTCAGATGCTGCTATTGCATATCTAAATATACCCAATGATCAATGTTCTTAACCCTTTAAGGACACAGCTTTCACTTAGCTCAATTGTTTTATGACGGAATAATTCCGTCATATGTCCTTAAGAAGTTACAAGAATACACACAAACCACATATTGAGGAGCATCTGTTGACAAATCTAAACAAACATGTGTCACATCGACCCATTTTTTCAATGTACAGTAATCTTGTTTAGGACACAACACATATTTATCACAATACATAACAAACTTGATTATTACAAATATGTAATCATGGTGCTGTTAGAGTATGCAGATATCTATAAAGTAACTCCAACAGATAATTAGATTTATATATCAATAGTTTTTAATAAAAATAATGTAAAGATGAATGAATCTATTTTGTCTTAAAGGGACACTGACATGATTAATTTAAATAATTGATTTCTATGTTCAAAATGTAAAAAATGATTTAACATTGACTCCTATTATAATTAGAATGTTGTTCGATATTAATCTTAAAGGCAGATAAGGAATATTGGATTCAATAAATATTGTTTGTTGAAGGTATCCACCAATCATCAATATAAACCCAGGTTGGTCAACAAATATTTAGATGCACATAAACGTACTTTCTTTATTTTAAACTACATTTAGCAATAGAATATGTCACATATGATGATAGTATTATATTTTATGTTTATTAATATTGCATACTGTATGTGAAAGACAATATTAATAATTGTAGCTCAGTATCCCTTTAATCTAAAATTAAATAGATTCCACAATGTTGTTGTTTGTTAATGAATTATCTACTCCATATGTTGATGTAATGAATGGTATTGAGCATGCAATTAAAATCAAATATGTTATTTAAGGATATCCGAATAATTATATAATTTTCATCTATTAAATAGACATTACATATAAATATTGAACAATGTGTATTTAGTATGTAATGTTCATTCCATGTTTCTAAGACAAATCTCAATTAAAATGAGACATACCATACTGTGACAAGCCCTGGCTTGAGGATCCAGCAGCCACATCCATATCTGTAATATATTAAATGAGGATTGCATATCATTAATACTAATCATGCCATGTTTAAAATATTTACATTAATAACAAATCAATAGAAAAATATTAATCCTTTGGTAGTCCCATGAGTTAATAGTTTCCGCAATTAAATTAATGATAAATATATCCTGGACTCTTATTTTCAATCAGTTGTGTTGTTTACTGTATCTTTAAGAATATCTGCTTGTTATTACATAATCATCAATTGATGGCCATATGTTATAATTTATTAGTATTATTCGTTTTTTATTAGATATAATATTTAAAATAAGAATACTGTATTCTTCACTAATCTAAGAATTTCCATTTAATTTTTAACAACATGTATAAAGCAATGCCACTTTCCGCAAACCCATGTTAACGTGGATGAGAAATGCCATTTTCGCGATCATTGCGCAATGATTCCAAGCGGAATTACGCATCCGTCATTTGAACAACATGTATAAAGCAATGCCACTTTCCGCAAACCCATGTTAACGTGGATGAGAAATGCCATTTTCGCGATCATTGCGCAATGATTCCAAGCGGAATTACGCATCCGTCATTTGAACAACATGTATAAAGCAATGCCACTTTCCGCAAACCCATGTTAACGTGGATGAGAAATGCCATTTTCGCGATCATTGCGCAATGATTCCAAGCGGAATTACGCATCCGTCATTTGAACAACATGTATAAAGCAATGCCACTTTCCGCAAACCCATGTTAACGTGGATGCGAAATTACATTTCCGCTCTGTGACGCATATTCTGTAGAGCGCAAGAAACATCATTCCTATTTCATGTGTCAATAATCTAAAATCAGATATCTAAACATCATATGTAGTGTATGTTGTGAGATCTGTATAGGTTTAGTATCTGACTAAATACACATTTTTGATTTTTAAAATTATAAATATTATATGAAGTTGGATAATTACCTGGTTCAGATTCTCTATCGGCTCCTCCCAGGCCACCGGACGGAGAAGCATCTGCCCTGTCCCCCGCGTCAGGACTTTCAGATCCCGCAGCTGGGAGGGAAGAAGAGGATGGCGAGGATCTAAATCTTTTGGGGACCCGGAGATTGAGGAGCTCGCATAAAGTCACCTCATAAGGGAGTAGGTACAGTTTCCGCGGGGCCTTTCTTTGGCCCCCTCTTTTACGGGCTTGTACCCAGTCCCTTATGAGGTTGACTTTTTTCGATAAACGCAACCTCATATCTCCGAATCTCCTCATGATCTGATCCTGGGTCCTCTGGACGTCACACACCAATCTAACCGCATTGGTGATAGACTCCCAGAGGGCCTTCTTAACAGGCGCATCTGTCGAGCTCCTCTTGTTCCCAAACAGCTGGGGATAAAAGTCCTTGACGGCGTGGACCAGTGCAGCGCTCTCCTCCTTGGTGAACCTGGGAACTGACATGCCTGCTGGGTTGTCCAATAAATATATTATAATAATATAAACTGCCTGCAGGCATTAGAGAACTGACAAAGATGGCAACGTGTAATGGACTTTTATATGGTGAAGTAAACATGAGATGCACCATGGGACAATTTATCTGTACATCTGATTGGATAAAAGTTTGAAATATTGTTATAATGTCTGTGAGACCATCCTGACTCAAGTTGTGTTTGTGTGATGAACTCTGATTGGCCGTTCCTTAATGTTTCATATCTTAGTAACTTCCTTACACATACCGCTTGGTGGTGCTGTAACTTCATTTTTCATGTAGACTTATTTGTAACTCATGGGCCTGTCATGCGGATATGTGTGACGCAGATTTAATATCCGGGATCCGTGAAATATTAATGATTAAATACTCTTTAAAATCTAATCCTGTCACATTATTAATGTTGTAGACATTTCTCGGTTTAATAACGGTCTGTTTCTTTAATACAAATACACATTTAATATTGTATGTCTTTATTGTTCTTTAAATAAATTGATTGTGAAGTATTGACATTGCTCTATTAAATGTATTTATAATGCACATTGATTGTGTGCTATTGCGTGACATTACACTAATGTTTAAATATGCTAATCTGGTGTTTGAAGATGCGTTTCCCACGCAATATTTATTAATGTTAAAATTCCGGTTAGAATGTCAGTAACTTGGATAATCTGTTTATAAATGTTAAACTACAGCTTTGTTATTCGCAAATAAACCTCGAGCTTGTATTTCTCTGAAGTGCTCATATATGTTATTGTGCAATGGCGTCTTTAGTTTTAAAGAGACATTACAAACAAACAATTGTATCAAATGATCTGTAGAGATAGAAGATTGTTTAGACTTTAAACTGTAAATCATTTTCTCTTAGTATTTATATATCCTCAACAGAAGAAATTTAAATGCACATGGTTGAGACAATCACATAAGGCATCTCTGTGCATCCACCAATCTTCATCTACTGAGCCTATCTCGATATGCTTTTCAAGCAAAGTATGTCAAGATAGGAAGAGAAGTAAATACACTCTTTAAATCTCTTAAAGGGACACTGTCCAAACAAATTTACCATTGGTGATTGAGCATGAAATGTTAATCAACTTTATTATTTAATACGATTATCAAATGTTAAGTTATCTTGTTATGTTTCTTTGCAAATCAATAATGATATTTTATATTACGGACAATTGTTTAATAAAAACCTGGGTTGTCCTTGACGATTGTTGCATCAATTATTCCAAACAATCAAGTTCTGTCCAGAGTACTGAAGCAAATAAATTAGCTATTTACTGCCTTATTTCTAAAGTAATGATAGCAACATCACAATGAGCATTCATAATATGAGACAAGTTTTAAAGTTGATTAAAATAGAATACTCATTCAGAATGTATAAATCATTGTTTTTTTAAATGGCTACCTTTAAGTATATTTTGAGTTCATGTCCCTTTAAATAAACATTTCACAATAATGCTTAATATATCATAAACCTAGGCACCTTCCTTTTGCTAAATGAGTCTAACATATGAGTAAAGCAAATTTAGATTAACTTCTAGATTGTTTTACACACTGACTGAAATATATTTATTAAATGAGGTCTTTTTTAGCCTTCAGCGTAGAGGGACATTAAGCTATATGTTATGTATGCATTTTGTATAATAATCTTATATTTGACCAACTTAATATGTTTTGTTATTCAATCATTATATTGTAATTATATATATATTCGTGGATTAAATACATCTCTACATAGGCTATTTTGATGCTGATTGTTGTTTGCATATAGATGCCTTATATCATTGACTAAGATATGTGCATTTATTTTTATTTTAACAAGTATATTTAAAGACTGAATGTAATTCTATAGTACATTCTAAATATGTTTAAATTCTTGTATGATATTTGTAACAATGTATACAAAATATACATTTTGAATGACCCCTTTAAGGACCCAAACATATTGTATTTTGATTTAACATTGACAAAATAAACTAAAGGGGAAATTACATTCTATATAGATATTTGATGTCTAACCCAAGAGGTAAGATTGTAATAAATACATAATATTACTAAGTATAGTTAAATGACTCCACTAGAAAATTACATAGATTAACCTGGCATCCAATAACTAATTTTTTAAAAATATCAAGTTAAATGACCTACCATTTATAAATGTAATAATTGTAAAATATTTTCTAATAATGTTTTGAGATACCTAAGGAAGATACATGATCTTATACAATTCTTTTTACATTCAACAACACTGTCACTTTCATGTAATTGAACCACTTCACCTTATTAAATGTTAAAACAATCATAATATTAATACATATCCTAAATATTTTTAATATATACTTTTTCAATATAAAAGCATTGAAGAATCTGACTCCCCAATTAATGTTAAAAGATATATTTTAATATTCTCTGAAGATTTTTATTTTCTACTATTAATGCATTATTTTCTCTTATGCATGTGCTTGTCAAATAGCCAACTACCAGTCATGGGAGTCCAAGTTTTATTTATTTACAGATTATATTGATATATATTAGAATCTGTTAAAAATAAACATATATTTAATTGAAAATAATTAAATATTCCAGGAAGTCATCAGATGCCAATCTGAAATGACAAATAATAAAAATGGAACAAAGTTAATACACACGTTGTAAAATATTCATAAAATACATTTAAAATCATATGGTGTCTATGCTCTAACTTTGATCAACATTTTTTAAAGATAATCATTACATTGATTTTAAATTAATGAAATACATACACCATTATATTGTTGATTAAAAATTATATTTAAATATCAAAAATTAAAATTATACATAATAATGTATATCACATGTAAACAATATATGTATGCTGAACATAAATGTAATATTTCATGTCCATTCAAATACCTCTATATCAACTATAATATGTATTCCTTTTTCTGATTGTGATCCCTAAATATCTCATTAAGAACTAAATATGACTAATGTATGTAAGCTACTAATATTCTACAGTCTTCACTAGCATGCATTGGTACACCAACCTGGACAATGCATGGTCTTTGAAAGTCAATTCAGGGGTAAACAGTTGATCTTCAATAGGTGTCTTATTCATCAGTTCATTAAATAGAGGACTGGGAAATACCATCTAAAAAAGTACAATCATCTAAGTGTCTGATTGTGATCCCTAAATATCTAATTAAGAACTAAATATGACTAATGTATGTAAGCTACTAATATTCTACAGTCTTCACTAGCATGCATTGGTACACCAACCTGGACAATGCATGGTCTTTGAAAGTCAATTCAGGGGTAAACAGTTGATCTTCAATAGGTGTCTTATTCATCAGTTCATTAAATAGAGGACTGGGAAATACCATCTAAAAAAGTACAATCATCTAAGTGTCTGATTGTGATCCCTAAATATCTAATTAAGAACTAAATATGACTAATGTATGTAAGCTACTAATATTCTACAGTCTTCACTAGCATGCATTGGTACACCAACCTGGACAATGCATGGTCTTTGAAAGTCAATTCAGGGGTAAACAGTTGATCTTCAATAGGTGTCTTATTCATCAGTTCATTAAATAGAGGACTGGGAAATACCATCTAAAAAAGTACAATCATCTAAGTGTCTGATTGTGATCCCTAAATATCTAATTAAGAACTAAATATGACTAATGTATGTAAGCTACTAATATTCTACAGTCTTCACTAGCATGCATTGGTACACCAACCTGGACAATGCATGGTCTTTGAAAGTCAATTCAGGGGTAAACAGTTGATCTTCAATAGGTGTATTATTCATCAGTTCATTAAATAGAGGACTGGGAAATACCATCTACAAAATAGAAAATCATCTAAGTGTCTCCAATAGGATGTCTCCACAGCCTTATTCTATCAAATAGTTTGCACTTACCATGTGAACATGTATTTGTATGGTTTTCAAGGTCAGCAGAATTGAAATATAATGCCAGACATGATCCCATTGGTATACTTCAATTTCAATCTTGGCTTTTTCCCCACTGTCAGTCTTGGAAATCTTCACTGTCAGGCTTCAAATTGTTCCCTTTCAGTCTTTAGATTAAGTCATCTCCCTAATGTAAGAAATTATATATAAAGATTTCATACAAGTGTGTGAATCAGTTCTGTACCCCTCTCCCACCCCCCATTTCATAATAAATATCTATCACTAGCTTACTAAGCCTGTGTATGAACCTGTGTTATTTTCTATCAAGTGTGAAGATGAGTCATATTGAGCAGAACAAACCTCTGTGTGACATTGAACCATAGTCATTCTAGAGTATCCCTTTCTGATTATGTACATTTTAAGTAATGTGTAAACAAAGTTATATTTTTTAAAATGTATGCCATATGATGTATTTGTGTACAAATCATGCCAGCAACAGTCCATACATTTCTACTTACCATCTGATGTCCTCTTTAAAAACCAGGTGGCAAAGACTCGCTATAGGACCCAATGCCCAGAGCATCACCTATATTATGAGAAATAAAGATTATTCTAACATTTGATCAATACTAACATGTTTGCACAATTCTCTACTTGTCATTTCCCTAGAGTTCACATCTATTGAAAATACTCCAGTGTAACTTCTATTATTTACCGTCTAAAGTGGCGGTTGATGACGTCTGCTCTGACATCAAGTCCCTCGTCCTGGAATTCCCCCTCTAGAACAGGATCATCCTCCTCATCTCTGAGGAGGTCTCTGTCCACCGGGACGGCCTGCAGCATCCCAGCCCGCTGTGCAATATTATGCAGGACGCTACAGGCTACAACGATCTTAGCCACCTTCTTTGGGTTGTACTGGAGTGCTCCTCCAGAACGGTCCAGGCACCTGAATCTCATCTTCAGGAGCCCGAACATCCTTTCAACCACCGCCCTGGTTCTCTTATGAGCCCTATTGTAGCGCTCCTCAGACACATCAGTTGGGCTACGCAAGGGGGTAATGAGCCAAGGCCGGCTCATGTACCCAGAATCACCTATAAATTTAGAACAGAACATAATTCAAACAGAATACTTAAACTAGTATATTGTTGTATAAATATATTTTTTAAAAACCATAATCCATATTAAAAGTTGTCAGAAAGATAAAAAAAAAAAAAAAATTTATATATAAATCTGTATCTTGCCATTTCATCTAAGACATGCTACATATGCGTATTTCTCCTAAACCAAACCTTGTGTAAAATGCTAACTACATGGTTACATTGCATTCTCTATCTGAACACTTAAGGTAAGACATGCTACATATCTGCATTTCAATAAAACTAGACATTAGCGGAAAAAGACAATGACAGGGTTAAATTGCATGAGATAATATCTTGCCATTTCATCTAAGACATGCTACATATGCGTATTTCTCCAAAACCAAACCTTGTGTAAAATGCTAACTACATGGTTACATTGCATTCTCTATCTGAACACTTAAGGTAAGACATGCTACATATCTGCATTTCAATAAAACTAGACATTAGCGGAAAAAGACAATGACAGGGTTAAATTGCATGAGATAATATCTTGCCATTTCATCTAAGACATGCTACATATGCGTATTTCTCCTAAACCAAACCTTGTGTAAAATGCTAACTACATGGTTACATTGCATTCTCTATCTGAACACTTAAGGTAAGACATGCTACATATCTGCATTTCAATAAAACTAGACATTAGCGGAAAAAGACAATGACAGGGTTAAATTGCATGAGATAATATCTTGCCATTTCATCTAAGACATGCTACATATGCGTATTTCTCCAAAACCAAACCTTGTGTAAAATGCTAACTACATGGTTACATTGCATTCTCTATCTGAACACTTAAGGTAAGACATGCTACATATCTGCATTTCAATAAAAATAGACATTAGCAGAAAAAGACAATGACAGGGTTAAATTGCATGAGATAATATCTTGCCTTTTCATCTAAGACATGCTACATATGCGTATTTCTCCTAAACCAAACCTTGTGTAAAATGCTAACTACATGGTTACATTGCATTCTCTATCTGAACACTTAAGGTAAGACATGCTACATATCTGCATTTCAATAAAACTAGACATTAGCGGAAAAAGACAATGACAGGGTTAAATTGCATGAGATAATATCTTGCCATTTCATCTAAGACATGCTACATATGCGTATTTCGACTAAACCAAACCTTGTGTAAAATGCTAACTACATGGTTACATTGCATTCTCTATATGAACACTTAAGGTAAGACATGCTACATATCTGCTTTTCAATAAAACTAGACATTAGCGTCGGTAAATAACAAATGGTTAAATTTAATCCTATAGCTGAACATGACGCTAACAGTTAAAAAATACAGGGGCAATTGTCAAAATAATTAACCATGTTGAGCACAAATACTCACCAACGAGATAACCAGGGGGCATTTGTCTTTCCTCAAACTGTCTCCACAGGGACGACAGAGAGAGGATGCGGGCATCATGACAAGCCCCTCCAAAATTCGCATACACATGCATAATCCTCATCCGTGCGTCACAAACATACTGCACGTTGAGGCTATGAAAATGTTTGCGATTTCTGAAGGGCAAGTCATCAATTGGAGCACGCAGCGCAATGTGGGTACAATCAATGGCTCCCAAGACATTGGGCAATTGAGCAATATCAAAGAATTCCCGCTTCAGGCGCCTCCAATCACCATCATTCTGTGGGAATCCTATGTATTGCTTACTGATACGTACCATGGCGTTCAGAAAGTTATCAAACACCCCAGAGAATGTACCTTGAGCCAAGCCATGCATGTACAGTTCTCCGGATTGAAAACTCCCGGAGGCCAGGACGTATAGACAGCTTAGCATCTTACTCATGGGGGGAACAGCAGTCCTTATTTGTATACGTGGCTCCAAATGAGGTTTAAGAAGCTTGTAAAGGCCAATGAGCTGTTCGCGATCGAGCCGATACTTATCAAAAACCTCAAAGTCACTCATGTTTTCCAAGGTGGGTCTCACCCTGTAGACACGAGGACCTCGAACCAGACGACCCCTTTGTCTCAGTCTGAGCCGCCGAGGCTGCCTGATTCGACCAACAGCTAGTTCGCCAATAGCACCACCAGCAGCGTCTACCATGTCATCGTCATCCATCTTTCAAAACAGCGTAACAAGGTATGCACTTGATCTGATGTGGATCACAAGTGATGCATTGGCCATGTTGTTTGGGGGATTTATAGTACAATTAGTCCAATGGTAGTGAGTTTGTAATGATTGCTAATTGTATTCACTTGTTTGTATGTGAGCGGCGCGAATGCTTTCACAGTGGGCGTTTATTTGTTGTTTGCTGAAATGTTAGTTTCAAACAATGATTCTCAATGTGAAAGTGTCCAATATCACACATACAGTGCATGTTTGTAATGTTTGATCATATGCGTAATCAATATTTCTTAAACGCGATCTTATAGTAACAAGCACACGTCCAGGCTAACATGAATGAAAGTGCATAGTTGTGTATAATGTGCATCGAATGTGATCGATCAATGTTGATGCAATATTGTTTGTAAACGATAAAGTAACATCTGCCATCTGTAGTATTGTATATATAAGTGATTTCCGAGCTGTCAATATTGTATGCGTCCCATTAAAATGGCACTAATACTGAATAACTTCCGGCTGCCATCTGTAGTATTGTATATATAAGTGATTGCCGAGCTGTCAATATTGTATGCGTCCCTTTCAAATCGCAATAATAATTCCGAACTTCCCGTCTGCCATCTGTAGTATTGAATATATAAGTGATTGCCGAGCTGTCAATATTGTATGCGTCCCTTTCAAATCGCACTAATACTGAATAACTTCCGGCTGTCATCTGTAGTATTGTGTATATAAGTGATTGCCGAGCTGTAAATATTGTATGCGTCCCATTCAAATGGCACTAATACTGAATAACTTCCGGCTGTCATCTGTAGTATTGTATATATAAGTGATTGCCGAGCTGTCAATATTGTATGCGTCCCTTTAAAATCGCAATAATAATTCCGAACTTCCCGTCTGCCATCTGTAGTATTGTATATATAAGTGATTGCCGAGCTGTCAATATTGTATGCGTCCCATTCAAATGGCACTAATACTGAATAACTTCCGGATGTCATCTGTAGTATTGTATATATAAGTGATTTTATATCTGACAATATTGTATGCGTCCCATAAAAATTGCACGAATACTGAATAACTTCCGGCTGCCATCTGTAGTATTGTATATATAATTGATTTGCGATCTGACAATATTTCTTAATTGTCCCATTGAAATCTCCATAATAATGCTGTTCAAAAGTGTGGTTTACGTATATGTTGTATTGTAGTATTGAGTGTTAAAGTTCCTAAAGGGGCGGTACAGTGGTGAATCTGTGATGTGTATGGTTGAATCTTGTAATGACGTCATGATATTATTAACCTGCCTATGTAGTTGTGAAATCCTCATTGTGTTGTTGTATTGTGCTACATTGTTATTGTGTGCTGAATAAAATCTAAATGTGTGCTTTGTGGTTGCGTGATGGGTGATGCGTGTTATGTACATGTAGTACGTATATATTGTGATTGTGTCCCACATATGCTGACTTCTATATAGCGGTCTGGCATTGTTGTTCCTTCCCATAAAGTGACATCTGTAATCTGGTGTAATGATGTTCGTGTTGTACGTAATTCCTAATGGTTTCTGGTGATGGAATCATGATGTTAAAAGTACAGTAAAATCCATATGTTGTGTTTTGTGATTCCTAGAGAGAATGTAATGTGTTTTTCCCCCATCATTTGAATGCACATGTATGAGTGAATGTTAAACGTAATGTATGTGCATCCATGAGTGATTATGTGTTAAGCCTATGTAGATATGCAGTTGCTGCAAGCATATGAGTTGAATAACTGAAATGCAATAATAAAGGTAAATGAGAGATGTTTCCCATTGTGTAGTGTTTGTGAATCCAGAAATGTGTATTGAATTTTATTTTAATTGTAAATGTAATTTTATTGAAATAATAATGTGTTACTAGTGATGGGGATTTGTAGTTGATGTAATCTAAAAGTGTTAAAAATATTTATGGTGTGGTGAATATTTAATATTAAAAAACATAAGTCCACCATAGGGAAATAGTCATTTCTTGATCTATTTATCATCGCTAGGTCTAACGCATGAAATCATGTATTTTCTAGCGCTGGTATTTGGAGTTTTTCAGTCTACGCTATTTGCGTGCGTTAGGGAAATGAGGGTTTCGCGTGCACGAGCACGTCTTCCCAATAGAAGTCAATGGAGGCTCCAAAGATTTCTATTTTTTTTTTCTAAGACTGGTTTTCCTCGTAAAGTGAGTGACGTCATGATCTTGTGTGAAAAAGTCGCTAAATCGTGTTCTTTTTGTAATAAATAAATATTTTGTGTATGTCATGTGGTGTATATTGTTTGTATGCATCGATGAGTGTATGTTTGTGATAATGTTATTAGTTAGATGTAGGTATATGAGGGTCTTTTCCCGTGTGTCTATGTAAGTCAATGGGAAAATGGATTTGTGTGGATTTTTTTCAAACACCCGAGATCTCGCAACTTTAATCCTTTGTATTTTAAGGAAAAAAAAAAAAAATAAGAAAAATAAAGATAGTGTTGTGTTTGTATGAGTGTAAGTGTACTTTGTGTAATATTTGTTTTGTGATTCGTGGATGTTTTTTTTTGCGGTATATGTTTACTACTGGGTCTGAGGTGGCGGTAGAAAGGTGAGCGTTAGGTGTATTTTGAGTGGCGGTAAATAAACTCTAAATACCGGAGTGCGTAAGAAACCCGCGTTAGGAGCCTCTAACGCTGGTTTTTACGGATAACGCCGAACTCTAAATCTAGGCCTAAATTTCTTATTCCAATATCATATCCATAGCTGGACCATCGTCCTCAGCATAGTGGAATCCAATGTAAATGTCATCTGAATTACGTATACTTTTGACAACACAAGACGGAATCGGGCGTCTTTCTTTTGGTCCGAGAAAATCGTGAATCCAAGTGGTGTATGCTCTGTATGCGAGTTTTCTAAAAGCTCTATACAAATTTAATAAGAAAAAATAAAAATGGTTAAAATATTATATATTTATAATACTATATTGATAATACAATATTGATGTAAATATAATATGTTGAAATAAAAAAAAAAAATAATTCATTGCAATATATATATATATTTTTGTTAAAATCTATATATATATATATATAAATATAAATATATATATATATATATTTTAATCAATTTCTATATATATAGATCTCTATCTCTATCCATCTCTATTTCTCCCCATCTTCCTATCTATCTATCTCCCTATCTATCTATCTTTCTATATATTTATATATATATATATATATATATATATATATCTATATAAAAATATATAAATATATCTCTATATCGATATATATCTATCTCTCTATATCTATATATGTCACTATATCTCTATATCTCTTTATATATATATATATATATATATATCTCACTATATAAATATATATATATATAAATATATAAGAAAGAGAGAGAGATACACACATATTTTTATTTTTTATAGAGATATCTATCTATCTGTATATCTATCTTTATTTGTATCTATCTGTTTAATTATATAAAATTGTCTATCAGTATAATTATCTACAGAAATTTATTCGGATATTTATCTATTGAGATCTATCTTGATATTTATCTATATATATATTTTTTTTTTTTATATTTTTATCTGTATATATGTCTATAGATATCTATCTGTATATATATATCCATAGATATCTATCTTGAAAGATATCTATAGATATCTAAATATATAAATCAATATCTATATGGATATCTATCAATCGATTTATCGATATAGATACATTGATATATAGATATCGAGAGATATAAAGAGATCTATAGAGATCAAGAGATATACACACACACAGTGTTAGGTAGATATACATAAACAGACACACATATTGTATAGATATATAGCAATATACACACACAACAATATATATTTAGATATATTGATAGATAGATAGATATATATATAACTATATATATATATATATATATATATTTTGATATACATCGATATATACATATAGATCGATATATAGATATAGATCGATATATAAATATATATAAAGATATAGATCGATATAGTTCGATATATTGAGATATATCGATATATATATTTAT
>NC_069504.1:1071441479-1071556479 GCF_027579735.1 Bombina bombina
AAACACTTCCGGGTGATTTACATTGTAGCACCCTGTGCTTTGTTTGCCTAAGAATTTAAGTTACAGATGTTTAAATGTGGACTTATACTGCAGTAGCGTTTTTGTACTTCCTATGAATTCTTATTGGCTGTTAAGGACAACATCCTTTGCTTTACTGTTGGAGAGAAACACGTCTCTGCAAGTATGACAGGAAGACATTGACTTATTCAGGAAAGGACACATGTTTAAAAATATGAATTTAAACTTCACAAGTTAGATCAGGATCTACCACAAGATTTCTTAATTCAAAGATTGTTCTGTAACTTCCCATCTTCCCATCAGCAAGTGGTGTTAGTTTGGGCTCTAAAACATAAGTATATACTGCACAGCTGCAGTTGCTTCAAGAGAAAATAAGTATTTTGTAGGAGTTTAACTTCAGATTACAAATATTAGCATACTGGTAGCAATATATGCAGGGTCAGACTTTCTTATGTTTAGACAATACCCAAGTACTTCCACAAAAAATTGATTCTATCTATCTATTATCTATCTATCTAAAACTATCTATCTAGCTATCTAAAGCTTTCTATCTATCTATCTATCTATCATCTATATATCTATCTATCTATCTATCTATCCATCTATCTATCTATCTATCTATATATATATATATATATATATATATATAATTTATATATCTATCTATTTATCGGTCACCCATCTATCTATCTATCTATCCATCAATCATCTCTGTCTGTATGGCAATCATATGTCTGTCTATCTATAGATAGATAAATAAAGAAAATGACCACACACTCTTTACACTTTTATAACTAAATATACCAATAGGGATTTTGTTATATTTCAGCATCCCTTAATTTTTCAACTGTTTTCACTAATGTTACATTTTGAATCATGGTTTCTTTTGTTAAAACATGATGATGATACATACATTTTCATTGAATTGTTAACATGCAAATTGCATTGTACAGTAACATGTTTTTATTTAGATTAAATGTGACCAGTAAACAAGAGGGGACAAATAAAACCACATTTCTGATAATTATTCTTCCTTAATCTGCTACAAATGTTGTTTAATAAATTAACATACAAACTTTTTTTCTTAACCTGGTTTTTACTAGTTTGGTTTACAAGGTGTACACCATGCTGCAAGAAATTATCATTGTTTTAACATTTCACATAATAAAAACAAATATTTTACAGAGAGTCATCAAGGAAAGACAGAGGGTGACACTATGGTGCACTATCTTTGATGCCTGGTTTTGAAGAGAAGAGGGTAAAGTTGGCACGTAAATTGAAAGTGTTTAATCAGACTTTTAGGTATTCATCGGGCACACAGATTTCTCCCAACTGATCTTTTTAAAGGGAAGTGTATACACCAACCAATTAAGTTGTAGGAGAAAGTAATTTATTTAAAAATATATTATCTGATGATGCAAATGTTTCTTAGAGTTACAAAATCTGTCACTGGCTTTGTCATCAGACACAAGCATTTCAGCTTATATTACCAGCTTCAGATTGGTGAAAGGATGGAAACATATCAATATAGTTTACTAGTCAGGAGAAAAAGTTTCTTGTCCACTCAGTGTTAAAATTAGCAAATATAGTAAAAACGTTTACTTGTTCACTGCAATTTCTTACTCGTCCGGGGCTAGTGTACACTCTATCTATCTATCTATCTATCTATCTATCTATCTATCACCTGTCTGTCTATCTTGCCAGTACTGTGTACTGAGACACTGCCTATAGTTCTAATTGGGTAAAACCTACATTCTCTATCGGACATTATTGTTTGAGGCTAGACATGTGCATAACTGGTTTGTTCCTTTCTCTGGGTTAAACACATGAAAAAGAAAAACTATAATTAACAGGCTTTTTACAATTTTACTTGGGGGGGGGGGGTCCAACAGATATTTGACAGACTTTCAGGGAAGCAAAAAGTAAAACATGACTGCTACAGCTAGCATTGTTGTGGGTGATAATGATTACCTGATGTGTGTGAATGCAGTTTTTTTTTCTCACTTAAAGTGAATGTAAACTTTTATGCTAAAGTGCCCGGTTTTTAAAACTTCGATTAAAAACAAGGGCACTTTAATTCATCAAAATTTTCATTTCACTCCTGTTGTGAAAAAAAACTTACCTTTTAATCTTCACAGCAGCTCCATCTTCCTCCACCCGTTTCAAAGCCTCTTCCTGGGTCTAAAATGAGGCATCCGGATTCCTCCAATCACAGCAGTGAATCAGACACTGAATCCCCCAGGGGGGGAGCTGTGATAGGAGGATGACCTATCAATCATTTCTGACACCAGAAATGGCTTGTGAGACTGAAGGAAGCTGGAGCTGCTGTGAAGATTAAAAGGTAAGTTTTTTTACACAACAGGAGTGAAATGTAAATTTTTATGAATTAAAGTGCCCCTGTTTTTAATCAAAGTTTTAAAAACTGGGCACTTTAGCATCAAAATTTACATTCACTTTAAAAGGACATAAAACCCATTTTTTTAATTTCATGATTCAGACAGAACCATATAATTTAAAAAAAAAACAACTTTCCAATTTACTTCTTTTTATTTTATTTTAGTTCTCTTGGTATTCTCTGTTAAAACGCATACCTAGGTAGGCTCAGGAGCTGGGAGATAGCTGCTGATCAGTGGATCCACATATATGCTTCTTGTAATTGATTTAGCAATATGTTTAGCTAGCTCCCAGTAGTGCATTGTTGCTTCTTCAAGAGAGGGTACAAAGAGAATGAAGCTAAATTGAGAATAAAAGTAAATTGGAAAGTTGATTACAAATGCATACTCAGTCTGAATCATGAAAGAAAAAATTTGGGGTGTCATGTCCCTTTAATATTATCAATTAATGATTTGTGTATATAAAAAGATATTTAGCCCCCCTTGCTTATGTGAAAAAATGTGCTTGTCACACGCTCCCTAGAGATACCAAAAAGCAAATCCTGTAGGCTGCAAATCAGTAGCTGGTTTAAAGGGACACTGAACCAATTTTTTCTTTTGTGATTCAGATAGAGCATGACATTTTAAGCAACTTTCTAATTTACTCCTATTATCAAATGTTCTTTATTCTCTTGGTATCTTTATTTGAAATGCAAGAATGTAAGTTTAGATGCCGGCCCATTTTTGGTGAACAACCTGGGTTGTCCTTGCTGATTGGTGGATACATTTATCCACCAATAAAAAAGTGCTGTCCAGAGTCCTAAACCAAGAACAAAGCTTAGATGCCTTCTTTTTCAAATAAAGATAGCAAGAGAACAAAGAAAAATTGATAATAGAAGTAAATTAGAAAGTTGCTTAAAATTAGATGCTCTATCTGAATCAAGAAAGAAAAAAATTGGGTTCAGTGTCCCTTTAAGCAATGTTTTACACAAAAGCAAGACGTGTTTAATGCCCCGAAGATAATTATATATCATTTTGATTTATTTTATAATTATCATGGCAAAACACTTCACTGCAATAATAAGTGCTGATTTACAGGTTCCAGAATATAATAGTGTATTCAGAGCAATATTTTTACATTTGTATAACAAAATATATATCGTGTCTGTTGACATACTTTATAAACTGTGCATGCACAAATCTTAATAATTTAAAAAAAAGATGTGTGAGAACATATTTAGGTACCAAAGAAATGTATTCTCTACAACATTTGATATTATGCATTTTTATTTATGCTTAAAGGGACAGTCAGCTCCAAATAAAAATATTGTTTAAAAAAGATAAATAATCCCTTTATTACCCATTCCCCAGTTTTGCACAGCGAACATGGTTTTGTTAATATACTTTTAACCTCTGTGATTACCTTGTATCTAAGCCTCTTTTAACAGCCCCCGATCACATGACTTTTTATTTATTATCTATTGACTTGCATTTTAGCCAATTAGTGCTGGGTTGTGCACAACCCACGGGCCTGAGCACAATGTTATCTATATAGCCCACATGAACTAGCATTCTCCTGTTGTGAAAAGCTAATAAAAAAGCATGTGATACGAGGCTGTCTGTAGTGGTTTAGAAACAGGCAGAAATTTAGAGGTTTAAATGTTATAAAGTATATTAATAGAACAATGTTGGTTGTGCAAAGCTGGGGAATGGGTAGTAAGGGCGTTATCTATCTTTATAAATAATAACAATGTTGGTGTTAACTGTCCATTTAAAGGGATAGTAAAGTAAAAATAATAATAATAATAATACAATGGAACAAAAATACTATGGGCTCCATTACATATGCGGCAGCGCTGCCCGCAAAAGCCTGCACCGCCGATTTTTACGCGATTTTGGTATTACATATACGGTGTAGCTTACAAGTTATGCGCGTATATTTCACCCGTCTGCCGTATTTTTCTCCCCCATAGATTGACATATAACAGCCGCGCAATTTGGTATCCAATATACAGCGTAAGGACTTACGCACGCAGAATTCAGAAAATCTACTCCATTCTCATCTCGCCACACATTGCAGGCGCAGCAACCCTTGCACTGACTAAAAAAACAACGTAACTCCCTGGAGGTCTTAACAAACACATTTAAGCAGCATCTCAAATAGTTAAAGGGACAGTATACTATGAGATTTGGTTTTTTTAAGCTTTATTTGTGTATTTGAAATAGCCGATTTTGTATTTTGAAGTCACAACCTAATTAAATACATGGAGCTTGTAGGTATAATCATATCTCATTACTTTATCACATTGTGTACATATACTTGCTTATTTACTTTATATTTCTTCTTAAAACAATCACCACCAATACTTGGAGAGAACAATGGGAAATGACAATTGTATTACCTTTATCTCTTTAGAACCCATTGGGAGTGTAATTTATTCTACAGGTAACACAGCTTGGCATTGATGGGATAGTCAAGTCCAAAGAAAACCTTCTTGTTTCAAATAGGGCATGTCATTTCAAACAACTTTCCTATTTAATTCTAACATCAATTTTGCTTTGTTCTCTTGGTATTCTTAGTTGAAAGATAAACCTAGGATGGCTCATATGATAATTTCTAAGACCTTGAAGGCCACCTCTTTGCAATTGTGTCAAACAAATCACAAACAACACAACCTCTCACCTGCAGCCTTAAAACACCTGATAATGCACACCTATCAGTCACATCAGTATTATATATACAGTACCCATGTGTTAATTTATATTGGATGTGAGATACATTGATTTACATCCTAGAAGTGAATATTACTATATGTACCCTTCATAAACAACTATTGTAGATGTGAGTTAAAGTACAAGAATATGTCATAAACATGATAATATGACCTGTTGTTATTGCCATTTCCACCCAGGTCATATTATATGTTTTAACAATATTAGTGTAATAAAACACACCTTACATGAATGTGTATGACAATGACATGGTAAATAACAGAGGACAAGGTTTATGGTGAACTATAATAATATTATTATTTTTTTGGCTTCTTGGATGAGGGAGCTGAGGTGCCTATAGTTGATTTCCTTGTTTTCCTGGTTTTAGAAGATTCTGGTGTTTCTGCTGGTGTGCTGGCCACAGATGATAGGCTGGAGGCAGTGTCCTGCTGGTGTGTAAAGTGCTCAACCAACACACCCAAGAGTTGATTTTGTTCTCTCCATCTATTGTTCATCTGCATCTGCATATCAGACATACTTCACATCATATGTGACTGGTTCTGAACACTTGCACTTAATGATGCTGCCATGTCCCTCTGCAGCTCTATGCTACGTTGTTGTATCCTCTATTGCCTCCCGAAGAACCTCAATTGAAATCTTTGTATGCCCTCAATGCTTGTTATGAGCCTCCTCTGGAGTGCAATGTATTCCTTACCCAGGGGAGAATGCAATGCATCCGAAGGCTCTTGAGCAACAGGGCTTCTAGTTGCTTGTTGGGCATGTTCACCTGCAGCTACTAGTGCTTGTTGGGCATGTTCACCTGCAGCTACTGGTGCTTGTTGGGCATGTTCACCTGCAGTTACTGGTGCTTGTTGGGCATGTTCACCTGCAGCTAGTGGTGCTTGTGGGGCATGTTCAGTTGCATCTGATGGTGCTTGAAGTGCAGCTGTAGTTTCGGATATATTTCCATCTGCAGATGGTGTAGCTCGTCCAATGGATGAGCATGGGGGAGGTCATCCCATGGATGAGGATGGGGGAGGTCGTCCCATGGATGAGGATGGGGGAGGTTGTCCCATGGATGAGGATGGGGGAGCTCTCATGGTTGATTGATAGTCCCACTGATGACCAGTGTGTGACCACTCAGCCACTCCAATTGACACTTCTTGTGACATAGTTTGTGGGTAAAATCCATGACTGAAATGAGATTGTGATGTGGGGGGGGTAAATACATGGACCCTTTGTGGCTGTCTTGGCTCCCCCTCAAAGCCAAAGGAAGGATATTCCTCCGGCCAGGAACCTTGCCAGGGGTCATTTGTCAATGGTGGTGGCATCACTCCCTGGTCCTCAACTGAAGCCATCCAACCATGCTCATGCCTGGGAGCATACTGTTCTTGCGGTTGCCTGAAGACTGGTGGTGGTGGTGGTGGCATGGATGTTTGCATCCTCGTGACAGGAGGTTCTGTGGAGGAATCAATGGATGAGAGGGATTAGTACAGTCAGATATATGTCCATGTGGGCATACAATTACATGTGGCTTGTCGTCTGTGTTACTCTGAGACATGTTAGTATTGCACTATTCCACCTCATATCATGAACTGCATTGTGTTAAGTAGCAGTAATGTCAAGTATAATTGTAGATGTTTTTGTTAGCACGCCAAATACCATGCTCCTCATCGTATACATGAATGTGTGATATTAAAGGATGTTATATCTCAAATACATATAATACTGTTGTGTGGGATGTTACTCACCAGCATGATGTGCTGTGATTGCAGCCCCTGAGTCTCGAGCCCCTGGAAGTCCACGGACTGCTGTGATACTCAGGGACCTGCGTATCATCTCCTGCCAGGTATTATACTCTATATCCAGGGATGGACCACCGCCTGTTCCCTTCTGGTGCATAGTTTCCTGCCCCATCTTTTCTTTGACCCGCCTCTTGCCGTCATTCCAGCGCTTTTTCAGACCCTCAACAGTCCTCTTCTGCGGGGCCACACTGTTGACGGCATCCTCTACCACCAACCATGCCGTTTTTCTCATTTTGGCAATGCCTTTGCCCTTCTCCTGCCTGAAGAGGGCACTGTAATTGTCCATGATGGCCTGGACAAGAGCAACATTTTCCACAAATGAGAAGTTGGGACATCTCAGCCTCTCATCCTCCATGGCCACTTGGCTTCCTCCCTGTGATGTCCCTGATGTGGTTTCCTCCCTATCCTCTCCCTCCTACCTCCTTCTGTCCCCATGTGCACCCTCTGTCCCTCTCCTGGATGTGCCTGCTCTCTGGGGCTCTCTGACATCTTCCCTCCCATCATCCCTTCTGGCTCTCCTTCTCCCCACCCCACTTACTCCCTGATGGGGACCCCACTGCTCCTCCTGTCCTCTCCAATACTCCTCTCCCTGCCACTCCTCTACCCTCCTCCCTACCTCTCCCTGCCATCCTCACACTAAATCACACACTCACACTCCCAGTTCAATTACACACAATCACAGCCAAACACTCAGCCTATCACACTGTAAAACTCAAATAAAATGTGTGAGGTGTTAGAAAAAAAAGTGTGGTGTATTTGTATATGTATGTATACAATGTGTGCAATATGTAAGAATCTGTGTTAGTTTACAAGATTACTCAACAACAATGCGACCTAACTAACTCCTCTGTTTGCGCCTCTCTCTCTACTCTCACTAATCCTCCACTCCAGTGTAGTGTGTTGTAGCTCAATGAACAATCCAAACACACTGAAGAAAATGGCGCCTGCGCATGGGTTTATATATGATTTTGACTATCGTAATTACGTGTCTCATAATTTATCTGAATTCCGGGTTCGTTTTTACGCGTGTTAACCTAATTTGCATAAAACTATTCTTTATTAACACTTTCCGTGGACACAAGACTGGCATAAGTTACTTGCGACGACTAAAATGTGTATTTGTGCACATTTCAGAAGATCGCAAGTTTGTCCTACTTATGCCAGTCTAGCATCTAACGGCGCATTATATGTAATTCCCCGATATGCGAGGTGAAATTGCGGGCAGCGTGGGTTTCAATGCTTGCGCCAAAGCCTGCGCCATATATATGAAATAGCGCCCTTTATATTCTAAACAATATCAGCTCAATTCAATACAGGTAACATGAAACATATTTGTTAATAGAAGTAATTTAACAACGAGGTAGTGGATAATAGACTATCCACTGAAAGAATGCACCTAGCACTCTATGCCATAGTGCTAGGTGCATTCTTTCAGTGGATAGTCTATTATCCCCTACCTCGTTGTTAATATCCAATTTAATGCACAGCACCAACCCACATTAACAGATTAAGATGAATTGACCTATAGCATAATTATTAGATGCTATAAAAGGGATCAGTATAAACATAAATTATCTTGTGGGGATTGCCAACTAGTAGTGCCATTGTAAACTTTTTTGTGTTGTTAATAGAAGTAAACTGGAATCTGAATCATGAAAGAAGAACTTTTGAATAGGTACCTGTGTTAGTTGTAGGTCTTAATCATGTAAAAAATATTCATGCAGGGATATGATACTATTCTGAAGGAGAATGTTTCAAAATGTATTACAGTCCTTTGTTATTTGAAACAAAGATGCTGCTGTAATGAATAAACAAGCTTTTTTCCGTGTGAGCCGTCCCTACATAGAGAGCCACGAAACTCATATATACATAATCATGCACTTCCTGACAGTTTCATATTAAATTTAAAGGGACAGTCTACTCCAGAATTTTTATTGTTTTAAAAGATAGATAATCCCTTTATTGCGCATTCTTCAGTTTTGGATAGCCAACACAGTTATATTAATATACTTTTTACCTCTGTGATTACCTTGTATCTAAGCCTCTGCAAGCTGCTCCCTTATTTCAATTCTTTTGACAGACTTGCATTTTAGCCAATCAGTGGTAACTCCACGGGAATGAGCACAATATTATCTATAGAGCTCACATGTACTAGCGCTGTCTAGCTGTAAAAAATTGTCAAAATGCCCTGAGGTAAGAGCGGCCTTCAAGGGCTTAGAAATCAGCATATGAGAATGACTTCCGGAAGAGGCGGAGCAAGCAGGACGCTTGCAGCTTGGCGCTTCTCCCCCGAGCCTGTACACCAGCTCCTCAGGTGCAGTGATCCTTGGCCGCTACACATAGGCGACCCGGATAGTAGATAGACTGCAGGAACAGTCAGCGCCTGGAAGTCAGACACAAGCGAGGCTTCTATAACTGAAGCAACTTCATTGCTCACTCTCACATAAGAAACGGAGTACCTAATCTAACCAAGTAAGCGGACGGAAGAGCCTTACCCACAGTGTGCAGGCTGTAGAGACAGCAACCGGCCGGGAGCGAGGAAACAGTATTCTGCAAGTCTCGGCAGGGACCGGATCCTGAAGCTGCACGGTGGGCCCGGTAAAAATCATATCAAACTCCCACCCTCCCCCCTCTAGAGGATATCGTGGTGTTGCTGAGAGGTGTGCCTGGCCTCACAAGGTGAGGGGATAGTTAACGGAGTTCCTCTGGGCAGCGGATACATGCGGATATTCTGCGGACACTAAGGTACTATGTAAAATTACTAAAGCTGAGTAAAAGCAAAGTGGCAGAGTGGAGGGGGGGGAGAGAAGAGTCGCTATACAGCACCCTTGAGCAAAGCTCTCACAAGGGAAGCGAGCAAGACAGGGACAAAGAGGAATAAAGGTTGAGGAAAGTGCAGCCTGAGGAAATTGTTCTTTATCTGTGCAGCTGGAAAAGGTGCTTATCTGTTTTTTGACTGTGGAGCTAGAAAGCGACATCGTTATAAACACCAAGCTAGTGGTATTAAATATGCCATGACATACTCCCATAACCCTTACGGGTAGGAGTACAAGCAGAGCTCCCATAACCTGCGGGTAGGAGCTAAGAAAGCAGAGAGTCATAAGTGTCATAAAATTTTTCATACCCTCCATGCCGATATCAAGAGGAAGATTATAAGTTGATGGCCTCTATGGAATGCCGGTGCTATCTTTGACTGTTACAATAGGAAGAAGCAGGACTAGGAGGAATCATAGGCCTTGATAGAGCCTAGAGGGCTGGAAAGACATTTTTTTCTCTTCTTTTTTTTCAGAGGGGATTAACTCTCTCTTTTTCAGAAGGGTCTAACTTTCTTTCCTTTTTTTTTTTTTTTTTTTTTTTTTTTTTCTTCAGGAGGATCTAACTTTCTTTTTTTCAAAGGGGACTAATTTGAGCAGGGAAGAAGAAGAGAGGGACTTGTTTTTATTTTTGATTTTGGACGTTCTGTTCCTTTGCTCTGTATTTTTTTTTTTTTTTTTTTTTTTTTTTTTTTTTTTTTTTTTTTTATGGGATTTTTTTTTTTTTTTTTTTTTTACAGTGGTTTTTCTCTTCACATCCGGTTGCCATCAGGTCATCATTGCAGTTGTGATTTATATACATAATTTTTACTGTTTATAAGATTGTGGATACCGACTAAGAAGCAGAGATCCATTGTTGAATACAATAAATTTGAGGCTTAGAAGTAGTTTAAATATACAAGGGCTTATATATAGTTGACAGTAGTTAATAACATATATGAGAGTTAGATATTTATGTATTTCCCTACCTATTATTCTTGGTATCTGTCTCTGAGCCATGCTAGATGTAAACTAAATCCTGAACACGGTGCTCTATCCTTTTCTTCCTTTTGTTCTTTGGTCATAGATTACCTAGGTTAAAAACTTAAAGAGCCCTAGTAGGGAAACACTCAATTTTGTTAAAATTTAAAGTATAGAGAGATTTTTTTTTTTTTTTTGGTAGAGTATCTATAATATTTCAGATTGTGCAAATATATACATATATACACACAGGCTTGGTAGCTTAAGTGACACAGTCTAGAAACATTTTGTAAACTCGGTATCCTAAACCACAGTTAGAGTATATACAATATCTGGGTTAAAACAAGAATATAGCACTCCTTATTCTGTGCTAAGTCTCGGAGGTAGGCCGTAATCACTGGAATTTCATTTAAATAACACCTAATTCATTAAAAGTCCACTAAAGGTACACATACAGGAGATAAATAAGTTTTAGAGATTTTTTTTTCCTTTTTTTTCCTTTCACTCACTTTTTTCAAGTGTAAGCTCTACCAAACCAGAGCCATATTTTTATTTATTTTTTTTTTTTTTTTTTTTTGCACTTTTGCACTTCACCCCCTTTTTTTTTTTTTTTTTTTCTTTCACAATACTTGTTTACACGTGCTCCCTTAAGAATTGATAAATACTCTGATGGATAAATATATAGCGGCTTCTAAAGGGAGCTCCCCAGCTATGCCGCCGAGGCAGAGAGATAAAAAGAATAACCCCAAAAATTCAGAGTTAGGTGCCGAGATATTGCAAACTGATACTGAGACCCAGCTACCTATAAACAATACAGCTGAGATAGTAGCACAAATTTCCAGAGTGTTCACGTTGCAGTTAGATGCCCTAAAAGTGGAGATCAAATACGATATTAACTCTTTATCGACTGAAGTTAAACAGTTCACTACAAGAATAGAAGAGGTAGAAAATAGGGTGTCTGACTTAGAAGATAGATTGATCCAGATAGAGCAGACTAATACAAGATTACAGATTCATGCAGATACGATGCAGAAAAAGGTAGAAGATTTGGAGGATAGGGCACGACGCAATAACATTAGAATCATAGGGGTCCCTGAGAATGCTGATTTTAAAGATCTGGTTTACTTCATTACTAACACACTGCCTAAAGCTTTGAATATGTACTCAGAGTCCCAACCGCTACAAATTGAAAGAATACATAGAATGGGGATAAGCCATAGGAACCCGGAGGGTGGGTTACAACCGAGACCGATAATTGTTAAGTTTTTAAAATTTACAGATAAAGTCAATATGATGAGGCATTATAGGAAAACATTTCCAGTTATGATAGAACAAAACAAGATAATGTTATTCCAAGATTTCTCGGCAGAGACCTCGGCCAAGAGAAAATTAATGTCACCCTTTTGTTCACAGCTGATCAAAGCAAATTACAACGTTAGACTAGTGTATCCAGCCAAGTTAATTATTTTAACAGAAGAAGGGCCTAAGACCCTTGAAACACCTCAGGAAGCGAGAATATTCTGCAGAGAGAAAGGGATTAACCAATAACATAGGTAGATGTCATAATGCAGAATCTACACTACACTCCCTACTTTAAAAGAAGAGGTTAGTTAAGTATATGACAGGAACGTTTTCTTATGGGATGCGATTTATACACAAGGTAAAAATAGGTTTAAGGAGGAATAGATCAAGGAAATACAGACTACATATAAAGGGAACTGGATGGGTACAGCTTACCCTTAAATGGAGTTATTGTACAAAGAGGGTAATGAAAGACACAAATGGTTATTTCCCTAGACAAATGTCATTTGAACAGCGGTTGCTGAGGTTTTGTTTTATTATATATAGGGGGTTTTACCCTAGCGATTATACAAAATGTAATGCTTCTGAAGTGTTTTGGGGGGGGGGGGAAGGGAGGGGGGGGTGTTTTTTTTTTTTTTTTTTTTTTTTTTCTCTCTTGCCCTCTCTCCATGTCTTTATCTCTCGTTGTTTTTTTTTGTGATGGCTTGCCAGGTAAAGTGGCTGTATAATAAGGAGTATCAACTTAGAATAAATGAATGAGAATTTAAAAATAGCCTCATGGAACGTGGGCGGAATATCATCCCCATTAAAACGGAAATCAATTATTAAATTACTAGGAATATGCAAACCACAAATAGTGATGTTACAAGAGACACACCTGCCGGAGAAAGAAGCTGCTAAATTAAAAATAAAATGGGTAGGCGAGGTAATATCGTCTGACTATGATAAAAGGAAAAATGGGGTGGTATTATTAATAAATAAACTACTAACATATAAAATAACTAAGAAAATAATAGATCCACTAGGCAGATTCCTGATTATCCATATCGAAATTGATAGAAAATTGTTTATTTTGTGTAATGTATATGGACCGAATAAAGTAGACGGGCAATTTTGGGATACATTAGCAGGGAAACTAATGGCTTATAGAGACCAAAATTTGATTATAGGGGGAGATTTCAATTTGGTTTTCTCGCCTAATTTAGATAGGTTAAGGAGTAAATGTAGGGCTAGAAGAGATAGAGAATCACGAATCCTACACACATTTTGCCATAAAACTGGAACAAAAGACATCTGGAGACTTCAAAATCCAGACAATAG
The DNA here is from genome assembly GCF_027579735.1 of Bombina bombina. Taxonomy (NCBI): domain Eukaryota; kingdom Metazoa; phylum Chordata; class Amphibia; order Anura; family Bombinatoridae; genus Bombina; species Bombina bombina. Next base: position 1,071,454,782 of record NC_069504.1, read on the forward strand.
AACCTTTACATGTATCTCCCAATCACATCAGACGTTTTCAAGGATTGATATGTTCCTAATAACTGATATAATGACGGGTAAGAAAGTAAGGGCAGAAATAGGCGACATTAAGTTATCAGATCATGCTGTAATTTTATTAGATCTAGAGTTAAAAACTTTCCAAAAACAAGCTAGCAATGACGTATTTTTTCCCAAATATTTAGCAAAAAATGCTAGTTTTCAGAATTGGCTGAAGAGCAGATGGCAAGAGTATGCATTACATAATAGGGCATATGAAAACAAACCCGAAATATTTTGGGAATGTGGTAAAGCAGTACTAAGGGGGGAGGTAAAGGCATACCTTTGCGAAATTAAGAGGAAAAAGAAACAACAGGAGGAACAGCTTTCCAATGCAGTAAGGAATAGTTTTAATGCATATATAGCCCACCCAAAGAGAATGTTTTGGGAGAAATACATAAATTTAAAGACCCAGAGAGACTTACTTATAAAGCAAAACACGATTCAGGAAGAAATGCGTATAAAAGCACTATACGGCGGTTTCAGGGGAAGGTCAGCCAAATATTTAGCCTCTATAACCAAAAGTAGAACAAAAAATAATATAGGGGTTATTAAACGAGGGTCAGAGAGAGCTACCTCAAATGAAGAGATACAGAAGATCTTCATAGAATTTTTTAAGGATATATATACAGCAAGGATACCCAATATAGAGACTAAAGAAAAATTCTGGGAGAAGGTAAAATTACCTAAACTGTCACAGGACATAATGGAAAGTATTAATTCACCAATCTCATTGATTGAAATAGAACAAGGGATAAGGAAGCTTAAAAATAATAAAGCACCAGGGCCTGACAGACTACCGGCGGAATTTTATCAAATATTAGTGGAAGAAATAACCCCGGTCCTCTATAATGTATATAATGGCTATTTTCTAAATCAGAAGCAATGCTCTTCCAGCTTTGCTGCGTCCAACATCTCACTCATCCTCAAAAAAGATAAAGACCCAGAAAATCCAGCATCTTACCGTCCAATCTCATTATTGAACGTAGACTATAAGCTATTAACCGCCATAATTGCTAACCGATTAAAACCCTATATATCAGATATCATTCATGATAACCAAACGGGTTTTATGCCTGGGAGAAACCCTGTTAAAAACATTCGGAAAACAATGTTGATAATAGAACATATACAAAATAAAATAAAAAACGACATAGGAGATGGGATGTTGGACGCAGCAATTTTAGCTGTTGACGCTGGGAAAGCATTTGACTACATTAGCTGGGATCACCTATTTACAACCTTAGAGAAATTCGGATTCAAAGACAATATTATAAATGTTATAAAAATCTTATATAACAATCCGATGTCAGCAGTAGTAGTCAATGGTTTAACTTCTGAAAAGTTTAGGTTACAGAGAGGGACGCGTCAGGGTTGCCCCCTATCCCCCCTGTTATTTAATTTATCGATCGAACCTTTTGCAATTCGTTTAAGAGAATGCCTGTCAGGAATTATTATTGGCGATCAAAAAATGGTGCTTTCACTCTACGCTGATGATTTACTAGTGTACCTAAGCAATATTGAAAAAACTTTACCATTATTATTAGAAGAAACACAGTTATTTAGTGAGATATCAGGATACACGATTAACTATGGGAAATCAGAATTGTTATGGTTAAAGAAGCCTCCGAAGTTGAAAGGACCATTACCTTTTAAAGAAAAAAAGCATATTAAGTATTTAGGTATTATGCTTTCTAATAATATGATAGAGTGTTATGAATTAAACTACCCTAGGGTATTTAGGGAATGCCAAGGAAAATTATCAATATGGTTCAATCTTCCTATCTCTATAACAGCTAGAATAATGCTAATTAAATCTGTTATATTTCCTAAAATTCTATATTTGTGCCAGAATATCCCTATATTATTACACAAAAAGGATATTAGAGATTTTAACACATATTGCACACAATTTATATGGGCTGGGAAAAGGGCAAGGATCGGACTAGATAAATTACAACTTAACAAACTAGCGGCAGGGCTAGATTTTCCGAATTTGGAGATATACAATTTAGTTACTACATCAAAATATGCAATGGACTGGATAACGTCCCAAGAATATGGAACAATTGGCAATATAGAAAATTATATGGTTGAACCATTTGGGTTGGAAACACTGTTACACTGCCCTATAAATAGAATACCCAAGAAAATTGCAAAAATGACAAGTATCATTAATACTATAAAGGCGTGGCAAAAGGTATGTTCCAGAGTACAGGTTAATCCATTCTGTACAAATGTGCTCAGCATTGGTGGCAACCCGGAATTTCAGCCGGGTTTGTCACAATCAGTATTCCATAGATGGAAAAGGAAAGGCTTAATATTTGTTAGACAACTATTGACGGAAGACCTGTTAGTTAACTCATTCACAAATCTAGCTAAAATTTACGATCTGCCGAAGAAAGATTTCTTTGCTTTTTTACAAGTACGCCACTTCATTAATAGTCTACAAATCAAACATAATCCCAATTGGTCCTGGGGGGTGTTAGAGAATGTCATTAAGCTATATGAAAATGGCAAGACATCAATCTCAATAATGTACAATATAATTAATTCCTTTAATAATGAAGGGCATTTACGGGTGATAAAAGATAAATGGCATAGAGAGTTCCCAAATTTAACCCTAAAAGATATTGAGCAATCTTTGAAGTTAAACTATAAATTTTGGGTTCCAACTAATTGGCGAGAATCACACCTGAAGTTAATTAGGAAAGTCTATATAACTAATAGAAATTTATCCAGATGGTACGGGACTACTGTAATGTGCCCGAAGTGTAGTGCAGAGGAAGCGGATATCACTCATTATTTTTGGAGCTGCCCTAAAGTAAATCAATTATGGAGACAAATTAATTATTGGATCAAGAAGAAGCTCGATATAGAATTTGAGATACAAATTTTTCATGTTTTTTTTCTAGTAAAATATTCAGACAGAGCTAAAGAGAATGACTTAATTAATACTATAATTTTTATAACTAGAAATCTAATTTTGAAGGATTGGAAAGGGACAAAGGCCCCTAAACTGATGGCATGTAAAAATGGAGTAGTTAAACAGTGTATGCTAGAACAATATGACTCACGAGAATCATCTAGTCCGCTAGAAGAATTCTTCTTCAAGAAATGGAAAAAGTTAATCCTATCATTACCTCTGAATATACAAATTCAATTGACAGCTGCGTTTAGGAACACAGAATATGTAATGATTAATATCATAGCAGGAGTATTTCCGCAGAGTTGGGGTGGATGGTAGAGGAGTAAGAGAGAGAGAGAGGGAAGAAATGGAGAGGGGGGTCTTTATAAAATTAATTTTTTTTTTTTTTTTTTTCTTTCTTTCTCCTTCCCCCTCCGCTCTCCCCCCCCCAGTATCATGATATTCTGTAATTAATATATTTGGAATTTTTTATTTTTTTTCTCTCTTCCTTCTGTTGCAATATAAGAAGAAGGTTATGTTTAAGATATTAGATGATAAGATTATTGGTGTTTGTTGTCAGGAGAATTATGTGAACTCTAGCTATAAGAGTCAACTCTGTATTAGTTAGTTCATAACTATAGATGGTACTATAAGAAATTTATTTTGTAAACATGAATAATGAAGAATGTATTTTTATTTTTGTAACTTGGAGAACTAGTATCAATAAAGCTTTAAAAAAAAAAAAAAAAAAAAAAAAAAAAAATAAAACAGCATATGAGCCTACATAGGCTTAGCTTTCAACAAAGAATATAAAGAGAACAAAGCAAATTTGATTATAGAAGTAAATTGGAATGTTGTTTAAACTTGCATGCCCTATTTGAATCATGAAACTTTAATTTTGACTAGACTGTCCCTTTAAACAGCTTTTACGTATTTCAAACCCATATCCTAAAACTAAAACCTAATCCCAAACCCCCTATTCCTATCCATTCCCTATCAGTGACTCCTAACTCTAACCCCAATCTATAACCATGTCTCCTAACCCTAATATATAAACCTGATTCATAACCCTAAAACTGATTTTTAATTCTAATCATAAACTTGATTTTTTAAATCTTAATCTCTAAACCTGATTCCAACTACGTCCACAATATCTAATTCTAGACCAAATCTCTACCACGATTTCTAATTCTAAACCCAAATAATTAAACATATTCCTAATCACAATACCAATCTCTAACCCTAAACACAATCCCTAGCTATAACCCTGAACCCTAATCCCAGTACCTAACAATGATTAATAGATTAATAGCCCTACCATCAGTCTCTAACCGTGATTCCTAACTCTAGCCCTTATTCCTAACCTTAAAGGGACACTGTACTCAAATTTTTTCTTTTGTGATTCAGATTGAGCATGACATTTTAAGCAACTTTCTAATTTACTCCTAGTATCAAATTTTCTTCATTCTCTTGGTATCTTTATTTGAAATGCAAGAATGTAAGTTTAGATGCCGGCCCATTTTTTGTGAACAACCTGGGTTGTCCTTGCTGATTGGTGGATAAATTCATCCACCAATCAAAAAACTGCTGTCCAGAGTACTGAACCCAAAAAAAGCTTAGATGTCTTCTTTTTCAAATAAAGATAGCAAGAGAACGAAGAAAAATTGATAATATGAGTAAATTATAAAGTTGCTTAAAATTTCATGCTCAATCTGAATCACAAAAGAAAATTTTTTAGTACAGTGTCCCTTTAACCCAATCCCTAACCCTAATCCTGAACCCTAATCCCAGTCCCTAATCATTATTAATAGCCCTACCACCAGCTTCTAACCATGATTAATACCCCTACCTCCAGCATCTAACCATAATTAATAGCCCTACCATCAGCCTCTAACAATGATTAATAGCTCTACCACCAGCCTCTAACCATGATTAATAGTCCTACCACTAGCCTCTAACCATGAATAATAGTCCTACCACCAGCCTCTAACCATGATTAATAGTCCTACCACCAGCATCTAACCATGATTAATAGTCCTACCACTAGCCTCTAACCATGAATAATAGTCCTACCACCAGCCTCTAACCATGATTAATAGTCCTACCACCAGCATCTAACCATGATTAATAGTCCTACCACCAGCCTCTAACCATGATTAATAGTCCTACCACCAGCATCTAACCATGATTAATAGCCCTACCATCAACCCTAATCCTGTTGTTTTTATTGAGGTAGTAGAAGCAAAACATAGCAGGCAAGTTACAATAGAAATAATACAGAATACATATACCATTAACAATAGTATTGATGTCTCACAATGCAAAAGTGGTCAGCCAAGGTAAACAATACACGTAGCTATTTTTATATCTGAATTAGAGCAGATCTTGCCTAATCTCTCAAGTATAATTGGAACCTCAAATTTTCTAATGGGAGAGTATAAGGAACTTTCAAAGTAAGTGCATAACTAAATAATAGTAAGATACATATAAAAGGACCAAATAGCAGACAAAACCAAACTACCAGGTTCAAGCATTAGCATCAAATGCAATGTAACATCTGTACTTATAGACAAGTTTATACTAATTATCAGGACGTATCATATGGGACCAGATATCCTGAGATAGACATTGTTTCTAGGTAAGACTGTTCAAAAGATCTTAACATCTCCTTGTAGAAAAGGGAATAAAAACTTCAATAATTCTCAATATCAGGAAATGTTATAGACTGATGAGTGTAAAGAACCAATATCATTAAAAAATATGGAACAATTCACATATTTGCGTGTCATCCTTGCGCAGGGGCCATGGTAATCTTCTCTATATCGTTCCAATTTTAGTATATGTGCTGCCGAAGCGAGCACCCTTATTCCAAACCTTAACCCAATCACTAACCCTAATCCTAAACTCAGTCCCTTCCCACAATCCCTTAACCTAGCCCTTAACATAAATCCTCATCCTAAACCTAAACAAAACTCTTATTTGAGATTGACATTGTAGCAGTTGGTTCTCATGGACAGCAAGATCTCGCCTGTGAAATTATGACTGTCATAAAAGGGTTAGTGATCTTGTGGCCACAAGATAATGGCCAGATTTTCTTGGTAAGTAACAACAAAACTCTGAATTATATACTTTATTTATCATTTAATAATCATTTAAATATTCAACAAAATATATTTTATTTGTTCTAAAATTCATCTTACAAAAAAAATTAAAAATTAAATCTCTGTACCTGAAACCAAGTGCTACAACAGATATCAAAAGGTAGAAATATCTATTGAAGTAGTAAAGAATTTAAAGGGATACTGAACCCAAATTTTTTCTTTCATGATTCAGATAGTGCATGCAATTTTTTTTTTTAATTTATTCTTTATTAACCAACAAAAAGTAATGGTATACAATAATACGGACTTGGCTCACATAAAAAAAAAGAAGAACAACAAAAAAGAGTTATCATCATCTGAAGGTTCACACAATTTCAGCCCAATAAACAAGAAAAAAAAAAAGCAGATTATATTTGATGGCATCTAGCCCTTAGTCTTCTCCAAGAAGAGATTACTTTTCTTAAAGTCCGAAAAACAAACACTAATACCTTAAATCACCTTATGTTGGGTTTTTTCTTTTTTTTTTTGGTAGGAAGACCAACAAAACAAAACACATAAACAATCAAACAAAAAGGGAGAGGAAATAAAAAATAAAAAAAAAAACACAACAGGTAGAAGAAACTCTCTCTCTCTCTCATGTCCCCCACCACCCCATCTACCAGATACCTAACAGAATCAGTTCCGAATTTTGAAAAGGAAAAATCATATATTCTCTTTCATTTTCAGAGAGTGACTTAATATATACTGCCCATTTATTAAAAAAATTCCTTATGTCTTCTTCATTATCTATGTCTGTATCCTTCTGTTCTAATAAACATTGTTTTTTCAAACAATTCTTAATTTCAGACACACTAGGTACAGAGCGCATTTTCCATTTTTTACAAATCAAATATCTGGTAGCTAAGATAGAGATGGAGATAAGTTTGTCATTAGGATGACGCTTATTTAAATTGTCAGTACATAATAAGATCTGAAATAGGGTAAGGGTTACTGGGGGGAATTTTCAGTACCCTATTCAGCCAGTATTCTAACTTAGGCCAAGTGTTTCTCACTTTTGGACAGAACCAAAACATGTGTTCAATGTCAGCTGCTGGGAGTGAGCATTTAGGACATTTGTCAAAGCCTGAGTTGTGTACCCTGCGGCCCTTTTCTGGAGTAAAATATGCTCTGTGAAGCACTTTAATGTGTGCTTCCCGCCATGTGGCAGAGAGAGTTATCTTTGCCACTTTATTTATGGAATATTGCAGAGTTTTTGAGTTCACCCTGTTCTGCTCTGACAGTGAGGCCCATGTTGAGTCAAGTCTTGCCAGATTTAAGTTACCCCTATTGACACCCAGGAGATGATAGCACACAGAAATAGACATCCGGTCAGCATTCATAAGTGTGATCCAATTTTCAAGTTTACCTAGCTTCCAACACCAACCTTCCTCTCTAGTAATTTCAGAAAGAAAATGCCTTATCTGCAAATCGGCAAAGAAATCTTTATTCGGTAAGTTAAATTCCCCTTTTAGTTTTTCAAATGTTTTAATAGATTTTCTGTCATTATCTATCAATAAGATCATTTTATTTAATCCGGAGTTATACCATCTGTTAAAAACCTCAGAATGTAGTCCGGGTTGGAATTTTGGGTTCCCTATCAGGGGAAGGTAGTTCGTAACCTTAGGGTTAATAGAGAGGAGCTTTGATATTTTCCACCATGCCTTGATAGGATTGGAGATGGTTTTAAGCTTTTTAATTTCTGGAGGTACCTCTTTAGGAGGGGAATGTAGTAGTGCTAAGGGGAGGTAGGGGTCACAAATATTAGTTTCAAGATGATTATTTAAAAACATAATTTATGTAAGAACTTACCTGATAAATTCATTTCTTTCATATTAGCAAGAGTCCATGAGCTAGTGACGTATGGGATATACATTCCTACCAGGAGGGGCAAAGTTTCCCAAACCTCAAAATGCCTATAAATACACCCCTCACCACACCCACAATTCAGTTTAACGAATAGCCAAGAAGTGGGGTGATAAAAAAGTGCGAAAGCATATAAAATAAGGAATTGGAATAATTGTGCTTTATACAAAATCATAACCACCACAAAAAAAGGGCGGGCCTCATGGACTCTTGCTAATATGAAAGAAATGAATTTATCAGGTAAGTTCTTACATAAATTATGTTTTCTTTCATGTAATTAGCAAGAGTCCATGAGCTAGTGACGTATGGGATAATGACTACCCAAGATGTGGATCTTTCCACACAAGAGTCACTAGAGAGGGAGGGACAAAATAAAGACAGCCAATTCCTGCTGAAAATAATCCACACCCAAAATAAAGTTTAATGAAAAACATAAGCAGAAGATTCAAACTGAAACCGCTGCCTGAAGTACTTTTCTACCAAAAACTGCTTCAGAAGAAGAAAATACATCAAAATGGTAGAATTTAGTAAAAGTATGCAAAGAGGACCAAGTTGCTGCTTTGCAAATCTGATCAACCGAAGCTTCATTCCTAAACGCCCAGGAAGTAGAAACTGACCTAGTAGAATGAGCTGTAATTTTCTGAGGCGGAGTTTTACCCGACTCAACATAGGCAAGATGAATTAAAGATTTCAACCAAGATGCCAAAGAAATGGCAGAAGCTTTCTGGCCTTTTCTAGAACCGGAAAAGATAACAAATAGACTAGAAGTCTTTCGGAAAGATTTAGTAGCTTCAACATAATATTTCAAAGCTCTAACAACATCCAAAGAATGCTACGATTTCTCCTTAGAATTCTTAGGATTAGGACATAATGAAGGAACCACAATTTCTCTACTAATGTTGTTGGAATTCACAACTTTAGGTAAAAATTCAAAAGAAGTTCGCAACACCGCCTTATCCTGATGAAAAATCAGAAAAGGAGACTCACAAGAAAGAGCAGATAATTCAGAAACTCTTCTGGCAGAAGAGATGGCCAAAAGGAACAAAACTTTCCAAGAAAGTAATTTAATGTCCAATGAAGCACAAACTTACTTCACCACCTCCATCGGAGGCAAAGTTTGTAAAACTGAATTGTGGGTGTGGTGAGGGGTGTATTTATAGGCATTTTGAGGTTTGGGAAACTTTGCCCCTCCTGGTAGGAATGTATATCCCATACGTCACTAGCTCATGGACTCTTGCTAATTACATGAAAGAAATGTAGTCTTTAGACAGAATCCAGCCAGTCGCTATACGTGCCAAGAAGCTAAGGTTGTATGCCCTAATATCTGGGAGTGCCAGACCTCCCAGCTCGCATGAAAGAGAAAGCTTGTTAAGAGATATTCGTGCTTTTTTCCCCTGCCAAAGAAATTGACTAATTAAACTGTTGATCAGCCATACATCCTTTTCAAAAAGAATAACTGGGACATTCTGAAGTATATATAACAGTTTCGGGAGGAGGACCATTTTAAACAGTGCTACTCGTCCCGAAATTGAAAGTGGTAAGCTTTGCCAAGTTCTGAGTTTTTCCTTGATTTGTTTGATAATTGGAGGTATATTAAGTTCATATAAATTGTCAGAGTTCGTCGGGATATTTATCCCTAAATATTTAAATGAGTCTATTACTCTTTTGAATGGATTATCTATACATGAGTCACTATTCCTACGAATCCAGTAGATTTCTGATTTGGCGTTTATTTTGTATCCTGCAAAGGTACCAAAATGATCAATTATCTGCATGAGCTTTGGGATGTTAATTTTAGTATTTGATAAGTACAGCAGAACATTGTCTGCATATAGACCAATTTTCATCTCATGATTTGAGATCTTTATTCCCTCCAAGCTTTGTCTTATCATAATTGCCAAGGGCTCAATAGCCACATCAAACAAGAGTGGGGAGAGAGGGCAACCCTGGCGAGTTCCTCTTTCCAAGGTTATTGGTGGTGATACAGCTCCATTGACTATCAAACTTGTGGCTGAGCATTTATAGAGATTCTCTACAAATTCAGGGAATTTACCCTTAATGCCGAATTTCAGCAAAGATGTATTAAGATGTTTGAAGGTGACAGAGTCAAACGCTTTTTCTGCGTCAATGGAAAGAATAGCCATATCCGGTACACCAGGTATTTCCTCTCTCCCCTCTCTTGTCCGCAGGTTTTTTTCAAAATATTCCAGCGTGACTAATACCTCTCTAATTTTAGCTGAGGAATTTTGTCTATTTAAGAAGCCAGCTTGGTCCGTGTGGATTACTTTTGGTAGGATTATCTGTAGCCTGGATGCTAAAATAGAAGTTAGAATCTTGTAGTCTGAATTGAGTAAAGCTATTGGCCTATAAGATTCTTTGAGCCGCGGATCCTTTCCTCCCTTTAATATTAAGGTCGTATAGGAAGATGAGAATGAAGTTGTTACTGATTTACCGTTAATATAATAATCATTATATAAATTTGTTAAATAAGGGGAGATTTCTGAAGAAAGTATTTTATAAAATTCACTAGGTAGTCCGTCCGGACCTGCTGCCTTATTAATGGGAAGTCTAGAGATTGCCTCAGCTACCTCTTGTGCTGATATAGGGGTATTGTGATTACTAATACAATCATCTGTTACCGAGGGGCTTATGATCTTATTCCAAAACTCTGCAGATTTGTCGTGTTCATAGCCCTTGCAAGAGTATACATCTTGACAATATTTCAGGAGTGCATCTGCAACATGTAGGTTAGTTGAAACATGCAAAGTAGGCTCAAGATATGTTTCAGTGGGTTGGTAGTCCACCAAATAGGGTTCCAGAGGCGTTTTTACTGACTGTCCTCTACAGCAGCCCCAGAATCTGGGGTAAGGCACGAAGGTATCCACCGCCAGGAATTGCAGGACTGGAGGTGTGAGCTCAGCAGCACCTGTCTGACTCCTCCTCCACCGGAACCTCTAGGGCATGTCTCTCTAGTGCATGCAATTTTAAGCAACTTTCTAATTTACTCCTATTATCAAATTTTCTTTGTTCTCTTGGTATCTTTATTTGAAAAAGCAAGAATGTAAGCATAGGAGCCGGACCATTTTTGGTTCAGCACTCTGGATAGCGCTTGCTGATTGGTGGCTACATTTAACCACCAATCAGCAAGCGCTACCCAGGTTCTGAACCAAAGATGGGCTGGCTCATAAGCTTACATTCTTGATTTTTCAAATAAAATTTGGGTTCAGTATCCCTTTAAGTTTCAATTTGGTACAGTGTTTTGACACGGTAAAAATGTAATTAAAAAATAAAAAGAATTGTATTTCCGAAAGAATTTTTTTTTTTATATTTCCAAAAAACAAAAGTGTAATTTAAAAAAAAAAAAATATATATATATTAAAAAAATGTATTTGTAATTAAAGATTTGTATTCCACGAAAAAATAAAAAATGTATTTGAAAATGTAGATTTGCATTTCTATGTCACAATTTATGTACAATGGTACGGAATCACACACACTTGCCTTTTTGACAGCAATCTTATTACATACACTTTCTGTGTCAAAATCATGTGACATTTATAAACAACCAATTAATTTGGAATAGCATGCATACAGTGACATTTGTTTTTCTTATTGAACAGCTCACTGTTGAAAAGTTTGCAAATTATTGGTTTAGGAGTAACGTTTTTTTGGAGTGGGCTTTTTTTAATATTTAGGATAGGCATTACTGTTTTTTTATTGCTAATGTGTTTTTTATTTATTAAGATGCTAGTATTTGTTTTATAACTTAGAGGGTGTTAGGTTTAGGGGTCTTGGGGGTTTTGGCTGTTAGGGAGTTAAGTAGTGATGTGGTAGTTTGCGATAGAGGGTTGTGGCCGTTTAGGGGTTAATAGAATAGGGAGTTTATTACGATGGGGGTTTATGGCAGTTTAGGGTTTAAAAGGTTAGGAGGTGACTAGATTAATAGGTTATGGTAGATTGGGGGTTAATAGTGTAGCGGTGTTAGGATACACTGGGGTGAGGGTGTGTAAGTGGTTAATAGTTTAGAGTAGCATTATATGTATATAGAATGTTTAAATTATATGCAATTTCTTGTATAATGCATATTATTTAAAGTTTTGTTTAGATCTTAAAAAGGTTTATTTTTCCGTGTGCTTTTTCTATTTTAAACATTAATATTTATTTTTCTAAATATAATTATGTTATCAAAGTCAGTAGCCACAACTTTACATTTTTACGTAAAGGCATTTTTTAACGTTGCAAAGTTAAAGATTATGCAGTTATGTAACACAAATAAAGCTGAGGCTGCTGTATTTTTAAAAAAGAAGCAAAAACAGCTATTTAAAATCAATACAATACTTAACAAACACCTCGATTACAAGTTTTGCGTTTGTGTTTTATCGCTGAAAAAATGGTCATTTCAGCGTTAAAACATCAACGCAGCCATTACAGTCTTATCTGTATAGCTGTACCGCAAGCCTTTTAGCCTGTAATGCAACGTCAGTCCCGCACTCTAAAGGGATTCCCATAGCGCTGCCATTACGAGTTGTGCGGTAAGGCTAAAAAGCTTGCGTTACACCCTATAACGACACAATCCGTACCGCCATCTGAGACCAGTAGTTATGAGTTTTACGCAACAAAACTTTTATACAAAACTTATAACTAAAGTGTTACAAAGTACACTAACCCATAAACTACCTAGTAACCCCTAAACCGAGGCCCCCCGCATCGCAAATACTATATTAAACTTATTAACCCCTAATCTGCCACTCCCGACATCACCGCCACTAATAAAATGTATTAACCCCTATTCAGCCGCTCCCCGACATCGTCGTCACTATACTAAAGTTATTAACCCCTATTTTCCCGCACCCCAACATTGTCTACACTATAATAAATATATTAACCCCTATTCCGCCGCTCCCTGACATCGTTGCCACTAAATAAAGTTATTAAACCCTAAACCTCTTGCCTCCCACATCACTACCACTAAATAAACCTATTAACCCCTAAACCACCAGCCCCCCACATCGCCAAAAACTAAATTAAACTATTAACCCCTAAACCTAGCAAGCCCCTAACTTTAAATTAAAATTACAAGATCCCTATCTTAAAATAAATAAAAACTTACCTGTGAAATTAAAAAAAAGTTTAAACTATAAATTAAACTAACATTAATATTATACTAAAATTAAAATAACTACAATTACACATTAAAAAAACCTAACCCTACTATAAAAATTAAATCTACGGTTAAAAAAAATTAAAAATACTAAATTACAAAAAATACAAAAATACTAAATTACAAAAAATACAAAAATATTAAATTACAAAAAAATAACAATTACACCTAATCTAATAGCCCTATCAAAATAAAAAATTCCCCCCAAAATAAAAAACCCTAGCCTACAATAAACTACCAATAGCCCTTAAAAGGGCCTTTTGTAGGGCATTGCCCTAAAGAAATCAGCTCTTTTACCTATAAAAAAATACAAAGACCCCCCCAACTGTAAAACCCACCACCCAACTAACCCCCCAAAATAAAAAAACTAACTCTAACCCTGAAAAGGGCTCTCATTCCTATTGGCTGATTTAAAATCTTTCAGCCAATAGGAATATAATGGTACCCCCAGTATAAAAGGGGTACCTTGCATTTGAATCCTCAGTGTGGGGATGTGGGAGGCCAGAGGTTTCGATGTCGGGGAGCGGCGGAATAGGGGTTAATATCTTTATTATAGTGTGGGCGATATCAGGGGAATAGGGGTTAATAACTTTAGTATAGTGGCGGATATATCGGGAGCAGATTAGGGGTAAATAGATTTATTTTGGCGGCGATATCGGGAGCAGATTAGGGATTAATAGATTTATTTTGATGGCGGCATATCGGGAGCGGCAGATTAAGGGTTAATAACACTATGTAGGTGTCGGCGATGTTGGGGTCAGCAGATTAGGGGTGTTTAGATGTGGGGTTTATGTTAGGTTTAAACATAACTGTTTTTTCCCCATAGACATCAATGGGTCTGCGTTACAGAGCTTTTCATTCCGCGATAGCAGGTGTTAGTTTTTTTTCTAACACTCTCTCCCCATTGATGTCTATGGGGAAAGCGTGCACAAGCACGTCAAAGCAGCGATTGTATTTTGTGCGGTATGAAGCTCAACGCAACCATATTGCACGCACAAGCCGGCTTTTTCAAAACTCATAATGGCAGCGCTATGGAGGGTGAAATAACGCAACTTTTGTTGCGTTCGTTTCGCACCCTCTATAGCGCAAAACTTGTAATCTAGGTGTTAGTATCGCATTGTACAATTCCCCATTATATCCTATGGTAGACACATAGCCACTCCTTGGCACTTTGCAGTTCAGCCCCCTTTTTTGGAATATATCGACAGATTTGAATATTGGGGCCATAAAATGTGTTAATTTTAAAACAATATATAATGTAATAATGTCTACATCTTTCTTTTCTTTCTTAATGTGTTTCTTTTCTTTCTATCTTAATTTCTTTCTTTCTTTGTCTCTCGCTCTTTCTGTCTGTCTGTCTTAAACTTTATTAATCACTTTTCGTATATAATATAAAAACAACTCTTTTTGCTTTTTTCCAGTTTATTTTTCTCTTGTGTATACTTTGAATGTTAAGATATCTCCTTTGTAGTCTGCTATTTCTGTGTGGGCTAATGTTAGGGCAGTGATTAAATGATGGTGTTGATATAACAAGAGATACACCGGATAAGCCTTTAATGGCAGTTCTTGCTGCTTTGTACAGTTTCTCTGTCATGCTATCCTTTTCATGTATAGTTGGCACATGTGTGAATAAAGTTTAGAAAAACATATATGAAATAATAATTACAAATCCTATATGTTATTTCAGTATTTATAGATGGGATTAGATGAAGGAGATGAGTGAAATGTCAGGTTAACTCAGTAAACAGGTTAAACTCCTTCACTACTAGAGTGGATTTGCAATACTTGATGCAAGATGGGTTTATGCTTTAAAGGGAATATAAAATCTGTAACTCTCAAATCTTGCAAATTGAATAAATGGTTTAGGTAATTTGCAGCATTATGACAATTTAAGTTATAGGATTTGATTTTTGGCTCACAAAGGGGCTAAACCCATAGGCCTCGATCACAATCTTTCCAGTTCTGGCAACCAATATAAAGCTTAGGTGATATTATCAGTAGGATTGCCGGGTGTCCAGTATTCAAAGGGAAAGGCCAGTATTTTAGAAAGCTGTCCAGCAAAAGTCCTGCAAAAATACTGGACACTTAAAGGGACATTAAACCCAAATGTTTTCTTTCATGATTCAGATAGAAAATACCATTTTAAACAACTTTCTAATTTACTTAAATTTGGTTTAATGTCCCTTTAATGCCCAATTTTTTGTAAGTCCCCTGTGTGACAGCTAAACTTCAAACATGGCCCAGAAAAAAAGTGACACTGCACATGCATGATTTTTTGTTACTGGCAGCAAAGGAGGGCAAAGAAAAAACACTGTCCTGTGTGTTACTGGCGTTCATGGGGTCTTAAATCAACTCTTTGGGTGTGTTACTTGTAGGCAATGAGGTAACAATTCTGCTCTGTACATACTTCTGATAGTAAAGTGAGGGTCAAAACACCATTATGTGTGTTACTGGCAAAGAAAAAAAGACCTCAGAAGCATCTGTTAGGTACTTGTTATTGGTATAGAAAATTGTAATCTAAATAAATATCAAAGCTATTTAGCTGCTCAATATAAAACATTAGAAGTGTTTGGACTAGTCTTTTTAGATAGTGTACTCATGTTAATAATAATTAACATGCATATAATTAGCTTCTATATTTTAAGACCAAAGTGAAATGTGTTGATTGATATTAATGGCATTTAAATGTGGGCATGATTGGTATTAATGGCTATATTTGTTCAATGGATTTTTTTTTATTGTAATTACTATAAGAATATTTTTTGTTAATCACTGTCTGATTTTGTAAAACTTTCTATTAAGTAGAGCAGTGCAGGAAATTATTTCTCATAGAAGAAAGTAGACGTAATTTATATAATAGACTATACTAGAGAGATGAAGAAACCATCTGCTAGATTACAAGTTTTTGTCGGTAATGGTGTGCGGTGCTAACGCAAAGTTTTCCTTCACAGCTCACCACAGACAACGCTGGTAAAATGGGTCTTTACAAACCCGGCGTTAGCCGCAAAAAAGTGAGCGTAGAGCAGAATTTAGCTCCACATCTCACCTCAATACCAGCGCTGCTTACGGTAGCAGTAAGCTGGAAAAACGTGCTCGTGCACGATTTCCCCATAGGAATCAATGGGGATAATTTGGCTGAAAAAAAGTCTAACACCTGCAAAAAAGCAGCGTTCAGTTCCTAACGCAGCCCCATTGATTCCTATGGGGAAAGACTTTTTATGTCTACACCTAACACCCTAACATGAACCCCGAGTCTAAACACCCCTAATCTTACACTTATTAACCCCTAATCTGCCGCCCCCAACATCGCTGCAACCTACATTATATTATTAACCCCTAATCTGCCGCTCCGGACACCGCCGACAACTACATTATACTTATGAACCCCTAATCTGTTGCCCCCAACATCGCTGACACCTAAATTATTGTTATTAACCACTATTCTGCCTTCCCCAATGTCGTCGCAACCTACCTAAAATTATTAACCCCTAATCTGCCGCCCCCAACGTCGCCGCCACAATAATAAAGTTATTAACCCCTAAACCTAAGTCTAACCCTAACCCCCCTAATTTAAATATAATTAAAATAAATCTAAATAAAATTATTATTATTAAATAAATTATTCCTATTTAAAACTAAATACTTACCAATAAAATAAACCCTAAGATAGATACAACATAACTAATAATTACATTGTAGCTAGCTTAGGGTTTATTTTTATTTTACAGGCAACTTTGTATTTATTTTAACTAGGTACAATAGCTATTAAATAGTTATTAACTATTTAATAACTTGCTAGTTAAAATAAATACAAATATACCTGTAAAATAAATCCTAACCTAAGTTACAATTACACCTAACACTACACTATCATTAAATAAATTACCTAAATTAACTACAATTAATTACAATTAAATTAAATAAACTAAATTACGAAAATAAAAGAAGACTAAATTACAGAAAAAAATAAAATAATTACAATTTTTTAAAACTAATTACACCTAATCTAATCCCCTAATAAAATAAAAAAGCCCCCCAAAATAATAAAAAATCCCTACCCTATACTAAATTACAAATACCCTTTAAAAAGGCTTTTTGTGGGGCATTGCCCCAAAGTAATCAGCTCTATTACCTGTAAAAAAAAAGACAATACCCCCCAACATTACAACCCACCACCCACATACCCAACCCTACTCTAAAACCCACCCAATCCCCCCTTAATAAAACCTAACACTACCCCCTTGAAGATCACCCTACCTTGAGACGTCTTCACCCAACCGGGCAGAAGCGCTCCTCCAGACGGTCCGAAGTCTTCATCATATCCGGGCAGAAGAAGTCCTTCAGATGGGCAGAAGTCTTCATCCAGGCGGCATCTTCTATCTTCATCCATCTGGAGCAGAGCAGGTCCATCTTCAAGACATCCGACGCAGAGCATCCTCTTCTTCCAACGACTAACACTAAATGACGGTACCTTTAAGTGACGTCATCCAAGATGGCGTCCCTTCAATTCCGATTGACTGATAGAATTATATCAGCCAATCGGAATTAAGGTAGAAAAAATCCTATTGGCTGATGCAATCAGCCAATAGGATTGAAGTTCAATCCTATTGGCTGATCCAATCAGCCAATAGGATTGAGCTTGTATTCTATTGGCTGATTAGATAACAATCAGCCAATAGGATTGACCTCACATTCTATTGGCTGATTGGATCAGCCAATCTGATTGAACTTCAATCCTATTGGCTGATTGCATCAGCCAATAGGATTTTTCCTACCTTAATTCCGATTGGCTGATAGGATTCTATCAGCCAATCGGAATTCAAGGGACGCCATCTTGGATGACGTCACTTAAAGGACCAGTCATTCAGTCGTCGGCCGTCGGATGAAGAGGATGCTCCGCATCGGATGTCTTGAAAGATGGACCCACTCCGGAAGGATGAAGATAGAAGATGCCGCCTGGATGAAGCCTTCTGCCGGTCTGGAGGTCCTCTTCTGGCCGGATAGGATGAAGACTTCGGACCCTCTGGACGTCCACTTGTGCCCGGCTGGGTGAAGACGGCTTAAGGTAGGGTGATCTTCAAGGGGGTAGAGTTAGTTTTTTTTAAGGGGGGATTGGGTGGGTTTTAGAGTAGGGTTGGGTGTGTGGGTGGTGGGTTTTAATGTTGGTGGGGTATTGTATTTTTTTTTACAGGTGAAAGAGCTGATTACTTTGGGGCAATGCCTCGCAAAAGGCCCTTTTAAGTGCTATTTGTAATTATATAGGGTAGGGAATTTTATTATTTTGGGGGCTTTTTTATTTTATTATGGGGATTAGATTAGGTGTAATTAGTTTAAAATTCTTGTAATTCTTTTTTTATTTTCTGTAATTTAGTGTTGTTTTTTTTCAGAATTTAGTTTATTTAATTTAATTGTAATTAATTGTCGATAGTTTAGGCAATTAGTTTAATTATAGTGTAGTGTTAGGTGTAATTGTAACTTAGGTTAGGGTTTATTTTACAGGTAAATTTGTTTTTATTTTAACTAGGAAGTTATTTAATAGTTCATATCTATTTAATAACTATTGTACCTAGTTAAAATAAATACAAAGTTGCCTGTAAAATAAATATAAATCCTAAGATAGCTACAATGTAACTATTTGTTATATTGTAGCTAGCTTAGGGTTTATTTTATAGGTATTTAGTTTTTAAATAGGATTAATTTATTTAATTGTAGTAATTTAATTTTGTTTTATTTAAATTATTTTTAAGTTAGGAGGGGGGTTAGGGTTAGATTTTGATTTAGGGGTTAATAAATTTAATATAGTTGCGGCGACGTTGGGGTCGGCAGATTAGGGGTTAATAAATGTAGGTAGGGGTCGGTGATGTTAGGGACGGCAGATTAGGGGTTAATAAAATTTAACTAGTGTTTGCGAGGCGGGAGTGCGGCGGTTTAGGGGTTAATACATTTATTAAAGTGGCGGCGATGTCCGGTCGGCAGATTAGGGGTTAAACATTTTAGTTAAGTGTTTCTGATGTGGGGGGGGGGCTCCGTTTAGGGGTTAATAGGTAGTTTATGGTTGTTAGTGTACTTTTTAGCACTTTAGTTAAGAGTTTTATGTTACAGCATTAGCCCATAAAACGCTTAACTACTGACTTTTATATGCGGTAGGAGTCTTGCCAGGAGAGGGTCTACCGCTCACTTTTTCAGGCGATCGTAATACCGGCATTAGGCAAATCCCATTAAAAAGATAGGATACGCAATTGACGTAAGGGGATTTGCGGTAAGCTAAAATCG
Organism: Bombina bombina; assembly: GCF_027579735.1. Taxonomy (NCBI): domain Eukaryota; kingdom Metazoa; phylum Chordata; class Amphibia; order Anura; family Bombinatoridae; genus Bombina; species Bombina bombina. The sequence goes on from NC_069504.1 coordinate 1,071,474,184, forward strand.
CGGAAAAAAAGTGAGCGGTAGACCCTCTCCTGTCTGACTCGTAATACCAGCGGGCGTTAAAAAACAGCGTTGGGACCCCTCAACGCTGCTTTTTAAGGCTAACGCAAGACTCGTAATCTAGGCCTAGGTTCCTTCCACAGGAGATGAAGGAGATTTATGGAAAAACCTGTATAGCCTTGCAGTACTATACGATAGTGTTCAGACACATAACAAAAAGTGCAGGAGGAGGTATTTGGGGAGGATATCAAATTCCATATTTAAGAAGAAGTCTGGCTTATTCATTTTCAAATAATGTGATTTCTTTAGAATGAGGGTTCTTGATACAAGGTGACACCATTCTGAAATTGAGGGACATTTAATCATGGAATTAAACGTTTGGCACTGTTAAAAAAAAACATTTCAATTCACTTCTATTATTTAAATTGCTTCATTCTTCAGATATCTTTTGTTGAAGAAATAGCAATGCACATTAGTGAGCCAATCACACAAGGCATCTCTGTGCAGCCACCAATCAGCAGCTACTTAGCCTATTTAGATATGATTTTAAACAAAGGATATCAAGAGAATGAAACAAATAAGTAAAATTGCTAAGTTGTTTAAAATTGCATGCTTTCTAAATCATGAAAGAAAAAAGGTAAGTTTCATGTCCCTTTAATGTAAACTGGCAAGCTGGTTTCAAAATATGCAATGCACTGATTTGCAGATAGAGAAAGACATGTATGTGACACTATAACTGAATACAAAATAAAGTGCACACAGCGCAGCTTGATTTGTATCTTCTGCAGAAATTGTTTTCCCGTGCAAGGGTTGGCATGAAATGTAACTCCATGCCAGTGAATTTTAAATAATATGGGGCCCTAAGTTCTCAGAAATAAAACAGATTGTTCAATAAAACTTTATATCATATAACATTATAAGCCGCCTCTAGATATCATGTGGTTGATGTGAAAAAGGCAATTACTTATGTCCCTCTCTACTTACTACAGAGTAAAAATGAGGTAGGTGTGAAAAACATAACAATATTGTTTTTCTCCAGATTTGAAGGAATTTCATATCATATTACAGTAAACCTGTTAAATTCCATACAGAATGCAGCTGGACCACGGTTTACAATTCAGAGACAAGTCAAATACTGACACAAAGCCTTTATGCCTGTCACCTCTTACATAAGTACCTACAGTTTGGGGTTTTCATGATTGCCAGTGATGAGAGATGTTCCTGAGTCTCAAGTGAACACTCTATGTGAGGAAAGCTTTCTACACCTCAGATGAGAGTATATTCCCAGTGATAACAGCTAGGTGAGATCACAGGAATTAGTGCAGAGAAAGGAATTCTGCACTTTAAAGTGTTCTTTTTTTAACTAACACCTGGAATACCATCTCATATTCTAGAGAGCACTAAAATAATTGTAATAAATGTATATGTAGTAATTATCAAAAATTGTCCTAAGCTAGATAATAGAAGGATTCACTGTTAAAGGGACATGAAACCCAACATGTATCTTTCATGATTCAGATAGAGAATGCAATTGTGAACAACTTTCTATTTTATTTCTACTATCAAATTTTCTTCTGTCTCTTAGTTTCTTTTGTTGAAAAGCAGGGACGTAAGTTCAGGAGCGTGCACTTGTCTGGAGCACTATATGACAGAAGTTTTGGAAGAATGGTATCAATTTGCCAGAGCGCTAGATGGCAGTACCACTTCCTGCCATGTAGTGCTCCAGAGTAGACACCTACCTAGGAATCTCTTCAACAAAGAAAAACATGGGAGCAAAGTAAATTTGATAATAAAAGTAAATTGGAAACTTTTTTAGAAATGTTCTGCTCTGTATGAATCATATCTCTTTAACTGTGGGTTCATTCAAGGTCAGCTCTCCGCTCAGGTGAGATGAACTAAAGCTCTCAGCTCAGGTGAGATAATCTAAAGCTCTCCGCTCAGGTGAGATAATCTAAAGCTCTCTGCTCAGGTGAGATGATCTAAAGCTCTCCGCTCAGGTGAGATGATCTAAAGATCTCCACTCAGGTGAGATGATCTAAAGCTCTTGGCTCAGGTGAGATGATCTAAACCTCTCCACTCAGGTGAGATGATCTAAAACTCTCTGCTCAGGTGAGATGATCTATAACTCTCTGCTCAGGTGAGATGATCTAAAACTCTCCACTCAGGTGAGATGATCTAAAGCTCTCCACTCATGTGAGATGATCTAAAGCTCTCGGCTCAGGTGAGATGATCTAAAGTTCTCCACTCAGGTGAGATGATCTAAAGTTCTCCGCTCAGGTGAGATGATCTAAAGCTCTCGGCTCAGGTGAAATGATCTAAAGTTCTCCACTCAGGTCAGCTCTCCGCTCAGATGAGATGATCTAAAGCTCTTCGCTCAGGTGAGATGATCTAAAGCTCTCCGCTCAGGTGAGTTGATCTAAAGCTCTCCGCTCAGGTGAGATGATCTAAAGCTCTCCGCTCAGGTGAGATGATCTAAATCTCTTCACTCAGGTGAGATGATCTAAAGCTCTCCACTCAGGTGAGATGATCTAAAGCTCTTCACTCAGGTGAGATGATCTAAAGCTCTCCACTCAGGTGAGATGATCTAAAGCTCTCGGCTCAGGTGAGATGATCTAAAGTTCTCGGCTCAGGTGAGATGATCTAAAGTTCTCCGCTCAGGTGAGATGATCTAAAAAATTTTATTTCTACTATCAAATTTTCTTCTGTCTCTTAGTTTCTTTTGTTGAAAAGCAGGGACGTAAGTTCAGGAGCGTGCACTTGTCTGGAGCACTATATGACAGAAGTTTTGGAAGAATGGTATCAATTTGCCAGAGCGCTAGATGGCAGTACCACTTCCTGCCATGTAGTACTCCAGAGTAGACACCTACCTAGGAATCTCTTCAACAAAGAAAAACATGGGAGCAAAGTAAATTTGATAATAAAAGTAAATTGGAAACTTTTTTAGAAATGTTCTGCTCTGTATGAATCATATCTCTTTAACTGTGGGTTCATTCAAGGTCAGCTCTCCGCTCAGGTGAGATGAACTAAAGCTCTCAGCTCAGGTGAGATAATCTAAAGCTCTCCGCTCAGGTGAGATAATCTAAAGCTCTCTGCTCAGGTGAGATGATCTAAAGCTCTCCGCTCAGGTGAGATGATCTAAAGATCTCCACTCAGGTGAGATGATCTAAAGCTCTTGGCTCAGGTGAGATGATCTAAACCTCTCCACTCAGGTGAGATGATCTAAAACTCTCTGCTCAGGTGAGATGATCTATAACTCTCTGCTCAGGTGAGATGATCTAAAACTCTCCACTCAGGTGAGATGATCTAAAGCTCTCCACTCATGTGAGATGATCTAAAGCTCTCGGCTCAGGTGAGATGATCTAAAGTTCTCCACTCAGGTGAGATGATCTAAAGTTCTCCGCTCAGGTGAGATGATCTAAAGCTCTCGGTTCAGGTGAAATGATCTAAAGTTCTCCACTCAGGTCAGCTCTGAGCTCAGGTGAGATGATCTAAAGCTCTCCACTCAGGTGAGATGATCTAAAACTCTCTGCTCAGGTGAGATGATCTATAACTCTCTGCTCAGGTGAGATGATCTAAAACTCTCCACTCAGGTGAGATGATCTAAAGCTCTCCACTCATGTGAGATGATCTAAAGCTCTCGGCTCAGGTGAGATGATCTAAAGTTCTCCACTCAGGTGAGATGATCTAAAGTTCTCCGCTCAGGTGAGATGATCTAAAGCTCTCGGCTCAGGTGAAATGATCTAAAGTTCTCCACTCAGGTCAGCTCTTCGCTCAGGTGAGATGATCTAAAGCTCTCCGCTCAGGTGAGTTGATCTAAAGCTCTCCGCTCAGGTGAGATGATCTAAAGCTCTCCGCTCAGGTGAGATGATCTAAAGCTCTTCACTCAGGTGAGATGATCTAAAGCTCTCCACTCAGGTGAGATGATCTAAAGCTCTTCACTCAGGTGAGATGATCTAAAGCTCTCCACTCAGGTGAGATGATCTAAAGCTCTCGGCTCAGGTGAGATGATCTAAAGTTCTCGGCTCAGGTGAGATGATCTAAAGTTCTCCGCTCAGGTGAGATGATCTAAAGCTCTTCACTCAGGTGAGATGATCTAAAGCTCTCCGCTCAGGTGAGATGATCTAAAGCTCTCCACTCAGGTGAGATGATCTAAAGCTCTCCGTTCAGGTCAGCTCTCCGCTCAGGTGAGATAATCTAAAAAGTCAGTACGGTGAGGTCCCTCAAAGAATTTTAGAAACAAATTTACTTTGAGAGATGTTTTTCTCACTATGCAGGTTCTGTTTGTGAAGGAGGAATATTGTAATATAAGGTCTACAAAAATATAAAAGATTTTATGTGATTCATCTCCATGGTGGCAAGTTTTTTTTTATAAATAATTTTTATTGAGGTTATGCTGATAAATACAATAGGTATGGAATACCTCAGAACAAAAATAACAAGTGTCATATTAACAATAGTTATTCTTATACATGAAATTACGATATAGTATAATATTAGGTAGTGTCAGGGTTTTTTCCCTGTTGTGTTTGCCATGTGCTGCTGGCAGCCATTTTACTCACCTCTCTTCCTGACTATGGTGCATTGTGGGGGATGCTGCTCATTTCCTCCACTTCCTTTTATGGCCAGACTGTTGTGCATCATCCATGTGAGACAGGATGCAGTCTCAGAATTGTGATGTCATCACTTATTATTTAAAGGGCCTTTGTTCAGTATGCTTTGCCTTTGAGTTGTCTCAGACCTGTTTGTGAGAGTTCCTGTGTATTACCTGGCTGCCTGATGTCCTTCCTGGTTCCTAATCCCTGGCTTGTTCCTGACTCTGTTGTTTTCCTTGTTCCTGATTCCGGCTCGTCTGACTATTCGCTTTGGCTCCAGACTCGGCTCGTCTGACTACCAGCTCTGGTTTTGACTCCTGGATTGTTATTTGACTTGTGGATTTTATATTATTTTTTGCTATTAATAAAGGTGTGATTATTTTTGCACTTCTCGTCTCAGTCTGATTCCTGGCACCCTGACATTACGCAAAGGCCATGAATCCTGATGGTGCTAATAATCTACCTTTACCTGCCATCATTTCCAGGATGGATAAACAGGATCACCGCTTGGATCAATTTGCACTAGCCCTGCAAACCCTGCTGACTCACACTGCACATTTGGACCAAAGTGTCCTGCAAGTTATGGTTGCTCCTGTTTCCGCTGCTGCCCCTATGCCTACCAGGAGCATGTCCGGTTCTGCACCTCTACCTCAGCGATATGGAGGTGATCCTATTCAGTGCAGAGGGTTTTTGAACCAGGTGGGCATTTACTTTGAGATGCTTCCTCAGGCGTTTCCCTCTGACAGAGCTAAGGTGGGATTTCTCCTCTCGTTACTCTCTGACATAGCTCTTGCCTGGGCTAATCCCTTGTGGGAGACTAATAAACCTGTGATTTCAAATTACCCTGAATTTGTGGCCTCCTTTCGAAGGGTATTTGATGTTCCGGCTTGCTCCTCCTCTGCTGCTAAACGAATCATGTCCATTCAGCAAGGTACAAGATCTGTTGCTCAGTATGCTATTGAGTTCTGTACGCTTGCCGCAGAGGTAGGTTGGAACAATGAAGCCCTTGTTGCCGCCTTCTTTCATGGGCTCTCTGATGCGATTAAAGACGAAGTTGCTGCCAGAGATTTACAAGAGGATCTGGAGGTATTGGTGTCTTTTTTGATCCTAATTGACATCAGACTCAGAGAGAGGCCCTCTTTCAAGGAGCGCTTGCAAAAGCCTCCTGTTCCGTTGTCTCCTACGTGTTCGATCCCACCCATGCCTCCCTCTCCTCCCATGCCTCCTGGTCCCGAGTCACCAGGTACTGCTGAGCCGATGCAGTTTGGATTCACGCGTCTCTCTGTGGCGTAGAGAGCCTTTAGGAGGAGGGAGGGGCTCTGCCTCTATTGTGGGTTACAGGGCCACCTTTTGAAGTCTTGTCCTACACGGCCGGGAAACGCTCACACCTAAGGTCCTGTCGGGGCAGACCTTGGGTAGTTTATCCTCGTCCCCGGAACCGCTTAATGAGAAACCTTTGGTCATGGACTCCTCCATAATCACTCAGGCTCTTGTTGACTCCGGTGCTGCGGGCTATTTCATTAACAGTGCTTTTGTATCAAAGCACTCCAGTCCTGTTTTGCCTCAGTCCGTTCCACTTGCTATTGAGGCCATTGATGGCAGGACCCTTTAGCCTGCACTTGTTACTCACAAAACTGCTCCGTTGTCCATGGCTGTTGGGGCTCTCCATTTTGAAACCCTCCAGTTCCAGGTGATAAACTCTCTGCATTTTCCGGTTGTTCTGGGTTATCCCTGGCTCCAAAAGCACAATCCCAGTCTCGACTGGTGCAGGTCCAAAATTTTGTCATGGTCCCCGCAATGTATTTCCACATGTCTTCGGAAACCAGTTAAAGTCTTGTGCACTTCTTTGGTATCTCAATTGCCAGAGGAGTTGCTGGTACATTGCCTCCTCACCGGTCTTACGATTGTGCCATAGACCTGCTACCCGGAGCCATTCCTCCTCGGGGCCGGGTGTACCCTCTGTCTGTTGCAGAGAATTGTGCTATGGAGGAGTATGTTGCCGATGCTCTGTCGTGGGAGATCATCCGCAAATCCTGCTCTCCTGCAGGGGCTGGCTTCTTCTTTGTGAAGAAAAATGGTGGCGAGTTAAGACCATGTATCGATTATAGGGGTCTTAATCGTCTTACCATTAAGAATGCTTACCCTATTCCGCTTATTACAGAACTCTTTGACCGCCTCAAGGGAGCTACGGTCTTTACTAAAATTGATTTGAGAGGAGCGTACAATCTCATTAGGATTAAGGAGGACCACGAATGGAAAACAGCATTTAACACCAGGAGCGGGCATTATGAGTATCTAATGCCCTTTGGCCTATGTAATGCTCCTGCTGGTTTTCAGGAATTTATCAATGATGTCCTACGAGATATGTTGCAACAGTGTGTTGTGGTGTACTTAGACACCATCCTCATACACTCACCCACACTTGAGGCTCACCGTTCTGATGTTACACGGGTTCTTCAGAGACTACGTGAGAACGGCCTGTTTTGTAAACTCGAGAAATGTGAGTTCCATCATACTCAAGTAACCTTCCTAGGTTATGTTATCTCCGTTGCAGGGTTCTCCATGGATCCTGACAAGTTATCTGCAGTTCTGCAGTGGCCTCGCCCAGTTGGTCTTCGGTCTATTCAACGTTTTTTGGGGTTCGACAATTACTATAGAAAGTTTATTAAAAACTTTTCTTCCTTGGTCAAACCTATTACAGACATGACCCGTAAAGAGAATGATCCACTCCATTGGTCACCTACTGCCATTAAGGCCTTTGATAGTCTTAAGACTGCCTTTGCTGCCGCTCCAGTTCTGGCTCATCCTAACCCTGTCCTGCCTTTCATTCTTGTGGTCGATGCGTCTGAAACTGGAGTAGGTGCCCTTTTGTCTCAATGTCCTACGCCTGACGGTTCCTTGCATCCGTGTGGTTTCTTCTCTAAGAAATTGTCTCCAGCGGAGTGCAATTATGAAATTGGCAACAGGGAATTACTGGCCATAATTTTGGCACTTAAGGAATGGAGGCATCTTCTTGAGGGTACTAGCATGGCAGTGCTCATTATTACTGACTACAAGAATTTAACTTATCTATCTGAAGCAAAACGTTTGTCGACCCGACAGGCCAGATGGGCATTATTTTTGTCTTGGTTTAATTATGTGGTTTCCTACCTGCCTGGTAGTAAGAATGTTAGGGCTGATGCCCTCTCTCAACAATTTTCACCTCTGTCCAAGGAGGAGTCTGTACCTACTCCTGTTATACCTCCTGACAATATTTTGGCTACCATACGTACTAATTTGACTTCTCCCTTGGGGGAGTATATCCTGGCTGCACAAACCAATGCACCTCCTGAGAAACCTAGTGGTAAGTGTTTTGTTCCTGAGAATCTTCAAACTAAACTTTTGCACACTTACCACTATCCTAAAGCCGCAGGTTACCCAGGCAAGAACCAAATGATTTGGTCTGTCACTCAACAATTCTGGTGGCCAGGTCTTCGTTATAATGTTGCTGCGTATGTTGCCTCCTGCTCAGTTTGTGCACAGAATAAGACTCCTCGGCGTCTTCCTGTGGGTCTTCTTCAACCTATTGCTAATGGTGAGCGTCCTTGGACACATCTTTCGTCAAGCTCCCTGTTTCCAATGGCAATACTGTTATCCTTATGGTGGTTGACCGTTTTTCTAAAATGTCACATTGCATTCCCTTGATGAAGCTGCCTACCGCTCAGGAACTTGCTTAAATATTTGCCCGGGAGGTCTTCCGTTTACATGGGTTACCCAAGGAGATAGTGACGGACTGGAGTAGCCAGTTTGTCTCCAGATTTTGGCGTTTCTTTAGTGTTCAAATGGGGATCCAGCTTTCCTTCTGCTCGGCATATCACCCTCAATCCAATGGGGCTGTGGAACAGTCTAATCAAGCTCTGGAACAGTTCCTCCATTGCTATGTCTCAGATAACCACAATAATTGGTCTGAACTGTTACCTTGGGCAGAGTTTGCTCGTAATAGTGCTATTAATGCTTCCTCCAAGTTATCCCCGTTCATGGTGAATTATGGGTTTCAACCATCCTTGTTGCCCGATTCATTCATGTCTCAGGGTATTCCGGCTTTGGAGGAGCATCTCTGCCAACTCCGTTCCACGTGGGTGCAGATTCAGGATTGCCTTCATGGTTCTATGCAGCGCCAAAAGTTCCAGGCTGATCGTAGGCGTCTGCCCGCACCTTCCTATCAGGTTGGTGAGAGAGTTTGGCTGTCCTCCCGCAACTTGAACCTTTGTGTGCCTTACAATAAATTGGCTCCCCGTTATATTGGTCCTTTTCAAATTCTCTGACGGTTGCCTCATCCCCATCCTATCTTTGTTGACAACCATGAGGAGTATGACGTCAGCAGCATTATTGACTCTCTTATGTCCAGGGGCCGTGTACAGTATTTGGTTCACTGGAGGGGCTACGGTGGGGAGGAGCGTTCTTGGGTTCCCTCCTCTGATGTTCATGCTCCTGCCCTCCTCCGTGCCTTCCATGCCCGTTTCCCCAATAAGCCTTTTTTCCTCCCGCGGGGGAGGGGTTGTTGAGGGGAGGGTACTGTCAGGGTTTTTTCCCTGTTGTGTTTGCCATGTGCTGCTGGCAGCCATTTTACTCACCTCTCTTCCTGACTATGGTGCAATGTGGGGGATGCTGCTCATTTCCTCCACTTCCTTTTATGGCCAGACTGGTATGCATCATCCATTTGAGGCAGGATTCAGTCTCAGAATTGTGATGTCATCACTTATTATTTAAAGGGCCTCTGTTCAGTATACTTTGCCTTTGCGTTGTCTCAGACCTGTTTGTGAGAGTTCCTGTGTATTACCTGGCTGCCTGACGTCCTTCCTGGTTCCTGATCCCTGGCTTGTTCCTGACTCTGCTGTTTTCCTTGTTCCTGATTCCAGCTCGTCTGACTATTCGCTTTGGCTCCAGACTCGGCTCGTCTGACTACCAGCTCTGGTTTTGACTCCTGGCTTGTTATTTCACTTGTGGACTTTTTATTATTTTTTGCTATTAATAAAGGTGTGATTATTTTTGCACTTCTCGTCTCAGTCTGATTCCTGGCACCCGGACAGGTAGACATCAGGAACCTCTATTTTCTATTATATTCTTCGAGTATTTCCTCAAATATTACATATGGCCACTCTTGAACCTGGTAAAGCGAATGTAGTCTGGAAGAAAAATGGCATTTGGGGTGGTCACTTATGGACCTGTATTTTTAATAAAATGAGTGTAATGCTCGTGGGATACTCCTCTATCAGACCAAACTCGGCCAGTAGTCTTGTTATCCCGGCGTCGAGCCAGAATGATAGGGAATATCCCAGAGCAGAGAAAGTTAGTGAGATGAGAAAGGCAGCACACACCACAGGCAGGACAGTCCCCAGTGGCAACAGCAGGGCAGTCCTAGGGCACACCACTAGAATGGTCAGGCAGGCAGGGTATGGCAACAGTAAAGCAGTCCAAGGATAAACCACTAGAATGGTTAGGCAGGCAGGGTTTGGCAACAGAAAAGCAGTCCAAGGTTAAACCACCAGAATGGTCAGGCAGGCAGGGTTTGGCAACAGCAAAGCAGTCCAGCAGATTAAGGGTTAAGGCAGATAGAGTAGTCAGACAGGCAGGTTCAGCAACAGTAATCAATCCAGCAGATTAAGGGTTAAGACAGGTAGAGTAGTCAGACAGGCAGGTTCAGCAACAGTAATCAATCCAGCAGATTAAGGGTTAAGGCAGGTAGAGTAGTCAGACAGGCAGGTTCAGCAACAGTAATCAATAATAGGCAGTTAGAAAGAACGATCTGTCACACCCAGGAGCACAAAAAGTAACACCTATACTTGGGCAGTGACAGATCGTCAGGGTTACATTTAAAAAGGCGCAGGATTCGCGCCACTGAGCTCCGACTGGCATCAGGAGCATGCGGCAATGACTCAGCACCGCACGCATCCTGAGCCAACACTGCCCCTGGCAACAAGCAGGGAACGAGATGCCGCTCCCCTAGCAACGGCTAGAGCGGCGCGGCGTGACAAGGAGTGGGTTAGCAACTGAAGTTTAATGTGAAATAGTTAGAGGGCTAGCACACTGACATTTTGAGTCTAAAATTAAATATACAGGGTGATTTCATAAGATCTAGGATTGGACTTCAATGATTAAAGGAGGTTCTTTAGATACCTATAACCCCAAGAGAGGGAGTCCTCATCTTATTTATAGGGATCAGTAAATTACTATGTTATGTGGGACAATATATGATTCGGAGTAGAGGGCTGGAATGTATAGCCTCAGGGAGAACCACAAGAAAAGACAAAAAGTAATAGGTCCACAACTGGTGCGTAGTTAGATACCCCTAAATAGATTGTTAAAGGAAGTGTCCCAGTTAAGTGAGCAGTAAGTAACTGTTTAACATTTGATACCATAACTCAGAAGATAGGAGGTTACTATATATAACTCATGGTGGCAAGTTTTTAATCATCTGGCCAAAGGAGAGATTGGATTATAACTTTGTTAAAAGTAAATATACTTTATGAGTTTCTATAAAATAATGGACAACATTATGTTGAAACCTAGGTTTCCCTTATCTAATTTCTTCTGCTGAGGACATATAGGGGCAAGAAAATGTACAAACAATGTCTGTGTGTAACAAAACAATGTTAACTGGACATTAACCCCTGCTTTATAAAACTACTATAAAATTGGTGTATTCCAGACAGCCATGTTTGTGCATTTTACCTGCCCCTAACTGTCCTCAGCAGAAGAGATTAAATAACAACATGGTGGTGCCATTACATTAGTACTTTATAGAAACTAAAACTTTTTTATTTTAAAATATACATCTGAATATTATTTTCAGGCTTATCTTTACTGTAATGCATCATTATATCTCAAATGTATTTGCTGTTTAATGTGCTTCTAAGTGAAACAAAATGACTATTCTTAAAAGGGACATTAAACCCTAAGGGCTAGACTACAAGTGGAGCGGTATTTTGCACTGGTATTACAAGTTGAAATGTTAACATTTTTTTCTCCAGCGGTAACCCGACTTGCGCAAAAAGGTAAAAATTTTAAAAATCGCATTTATGCATTCCCCCATAGAAGTCAATGGAGAAAAAAGTTAAAAATAAAAACCTAACACCCCACTCTTGCGAAAACACCATAACATTTTCACAATAGCGCTAACCCCACATGAAATTATGAATATTTCATTTTCCAAAGTTATTTTTGTAACGTGAAAAGTTATTTTTATTCATAAATAAATATTACTATATATATCTGATATATTTAAAGTAAATACATAGTTAAATAGGTTATTAAATATGAATATTGCATACTTATGCTTTTACATGTTTTCATCTACTTAACGGGAAAAGGCTCCAAATCATTTATGTGTACATATTTAATGTTTTTATATGTATATACAGGTATATGTCTGTAAATACATTTATACACATATAAATACATTAATACATATTTATATATATATATATATATATATATATATATATATATATATATACATATCCATCTTTAGACATATATATATATATATATATATATATACTGCCTTTTTTTTTTTTCTAACACTGAGATCTCATATCCTTGAGCCCTTATAACTTTTGTGTGCAATATAGTTTTCATTTATTTTATTTTTTATTAGACAGGGTTATGAGTTTGTTTTTTTGGAATTTAAATGTTTTTGGTTACACTTTTTATTTTCAGAGAACAATTATACACAGCTCTGAGATCCCGGTAAGGATTCTAGTAATTTCACTCAACTTGTAATATCAGCACAATTTAAACTGAGCGCAAACAATTGCGAAAACTCTCACAAAATCAATTGTGCTCCGTTTGTAATCTAGCCCATAATAAATGTTAGATAAAATGATGCATTACAGCAAAGATAAGCCCAAGAATAATATTCATATGTATATTTTAAAATTATAATTTTTGTTTAAATATGGGTGAATTACAGTTATAGTTTATATAAAGTAGTGGATAATGCCATATTGTAACAAAGGTTTACATGCTGTTTTACTTTTCTAATCTGCTCTGCTGAGACCAGTTAGGGACAGTTATTAATGTGCTCATGAAATAACAACCTCACAGGGTTTATTGTCCCTCTGAGCTATGTTTCCTGTATAGTTGTGAAGGAACAGAATATAGAGAGAGTAGTACACAAGTATACCGTCATTAGAGAACAGAGAATTTACTTTTTAATCTGACTCTTGATCTTTCAATAAGACAACTACTCATATGCCTTACTGACTCACATTAAATACAGACAGTGGTATGCTAGGGATGTACAAGAGATTTAGGACAGGTATGTACAAGCTTTGCAAGTGATCTTATTATGTTTTTTGACCCAAGAGGAAATTATTTAAGAGTGTTTATGTTTTGGAAGGAATTAATATTAGGAAGGATCTAACTGAGAAGACCTGTCATATCCCATAATAAGGTATGGAAAGACCACCGACCAAGTGGAACCAAGAGGGTGAGGTCCTGACAAATCTACCCTTAGGGTGCATTTATAATAGAACATAACATAAGATGCTATTGAGAGATTTAAAGGGACAGTCTACTTGAACATTTTTATTGTTTAAAAAGATAGATAATACCGTTATTATTACCCATTCCCCAGTTTTGCATAACCAACACTGTTGTATGAACCCTTTGGCTGCTAAGCCATTTCCCACCTGTGTGCTAAGCTGGGTTTGAGCTTTTTGTTGCAGTTCACGTTTAAACACTTTTAGAAGTAAAGTTTGTGTTAATAAACTATACAAACTATATATTGTTTTTTTTCAGTAGATTTAAAATATACCATTATTATATGTGTATGTATCATCAGGTTTATTAAAAAATAGCACGTAAAATGTGAAAAAAGTTTATTTCTTTCCTATGGCATGGAGAGTCCACAACGTCATTCCAATTACTAGTGGGATATTCAACTTCTGGCCAACAGGAGGAGGCAAAGAGCACCCCAGCAAAGCTGTTAAGCGTAACTTCCCTTACCCATAATCCCCAGTCATTCTCTTTGCCTTTGTCAATGATGGATGTGCGAAGACGGTGTCTGAAGATATTTAATCCTTTTATGGGTACTTTTCCCTGCAAGCAAGGATTAGGGGCTATGCTGTGTCCATATCAATCTCTTTGGTAAGAGTAATGGTGGCTATTAGCAGTTAGAAAGTGGCAAGGTTGTCTTTGCTTTATTTCTAACATTATTGCTACCCCTTCCTAGAAAGCCAGGGTTGGTTACTCTGTTGTTTCCTTTTTTACCCAGGATCCTGTCAGAGGATGATGAAGCTGACAGACTGGGAATTGCTGTGTCTGCTCCACAGCAGAAGACCCTGGGCGGTAAGCCCATGTATATTACTTATTCCCCTCCCTTGGCAGATATTCTGATACTGTCTTAAGGGATAGGGGGAACGTTTAACGCTGACCAGCTGGCACCTCTATTGCCCTGTTAGATGGGTCTAGGAATTTTAGTTACTGTATATCCCCGTATGAGCAGCATGGCATTAACCGGCATCTTTTTAACGCATCTTTAAAGGAAAGCTCCGGATCTCAAATTATTAATGAACCCTCTGTGGGTTTTGCCATGAAATTAAGATACTTGGCGCTGGTGTAAAGCTCTCTATATAGGGCGCTTATGTTCAGTGAACACTGGTGCATATCGCAGCACTCAGCAGGTAATGTACAGTGCCAGCTTTCCATGGCCACATTCGTATCTATGGTGCTGGGATAATTGACTACATACACAGCACTCAATAAAGTATAGGGTGTTAAGGGATCTATACTTTAACTACCTTCCCAGATATCCCTATTAGCCAAAATAACCTTCCTTCAGCTTGGTTCCAACCTTAGCTCATTTTTACCATATAAGAATAATGACAGACAAAGATTTGGCATTAGAAAAGGTCACGTTTTAGTAAATTCAAATCTAATTTAGAAAAAATGAGCGATCCTCAACATCTAGGATAATAACATATCCTTAATCCAATTAGGATTTTTAATTCATAACACAATTCTATGCAACAGCGTGACAAGAGAACTGGGCGTCCCCACGTAACCAAGAAGCGTGACTGTGCGCAACTCAGGGGCGTAAATTTTGCAAGTAACAGGCCGAGAGGTCTGCAGACTAGGAGGGCCTGTGGGTTTGACAGACAGACCAATACCCCCGCCCCCGTACCCTACACACCTCCCCCCATTACCGCCTTACCCACGTGCCAGGACGCCCCCTTCCCGAGCCAGAAATATGTAACTAAAGAACGCCATGATTTTTCTATGCTGTCCATCAGCCTGACCGACAGACCAGTAGCTGATTTCCTGCTTCTTGGCAAAAAAACCTTAAGGGGCGCTACACGGGCGGTCTTATTCTGAGTGGCGGAAACACCACAGCATCTGCCCTTAACCATGTCGCTGGTGATCGCTCTTGCGTGTGACCTCTTCCTTGGGCTAGACTTTGTTGTTTTCTAGGGAGGGAGGGAGGGAGGGAGGGAGGGAGGGAGGGAAAAAGAAAATAATTATTTCTGAGCTCAGCCGTTATGCAGACACTTATATAGGCAGTTAATCCCTTTACCTCCTGCCCACACACCCCTTTCCCCCCTTTGGCCAATCCCTGACCTAGCCTATTCATGGTCAGCTAGTTGCAGTTCACTGAAACTGCCTATCCCTTTTCTATTGTTCTGGCTATACCTGTGTTATTCAAAAGGAATCCACATACTACCCCCCAACCCCCTATTCTTCCCAGTCAGTAAAGCAAATATCCCTTAAGCTGTTTCTATCCTAATTAGTCAATACACTTTGCTTAGGGATTTACCTACCTTCCCAGATATCCCTATTAGCCAAAATAACCTCCCTTCAGCTTGGTTCCAACCTTAGCTCATTTTTACCATATAAGAATAATGACAGACAAAGATTTGGCATTAGAAAAGGTCACGTTTTAGTAAATTCAAATCTAATTTAGAAAAAATGAGTGATCCTCAACATCTAGGATAATAACATATCCTTAAGTCAATTTGGATTTGGATTTGATAACACAATTCTATGCAACAGCATGACGAGAGAACTGGGCGTCCCCACTTAACCAAGAAGCGTGACCGCGCGCAATTCAGGGGCTTAAATATTGCAAGTAACAAGCCGAGAGATCTGCAGAGTAGGAGGGTCTGTGGGTTTGACTGACAGACCAATACCCCGCCCCCATACCCTACACACCTCCCCCCATTACCACGTTACCCACGTGCCAGGACGCTCACTTCCCGCCACCAAAAGAGGACTCTCTTACTGCCAACCAAACCATGCCTAGTGAGCTTTTCTTACCTCACATGAGCCTGTATGATGCCTTTCAAATCTTCCAGAAATAAGTGATTGCCTTTATTTGTCAGGTGAATCCCATCTGCTCTGTATAGCTCGGGGTTCCGGACCCCGATAAGTGGGTGTTCTAGCACTTGCCCTCCTATCTCTTCTATCCCTTTTCTTCCTGCCTGTTTCACTTTCTTTTTGCACTTAAATTGTATCTGGCCATGCTGCTTTGAAACATCGCAATGTCTCCCTGAGGTGGATGATCAGGATGTCAGGTTTCCCATTTTTTTTCTCGAATCTTGGGCTACCTCCATTAACTGTCCCCATTTCATCCCTCTGTCCTATTCACCTGATTCCGACTGAGCTTGTATTGAAGCCTAGGTTCGCTCCTTGCTTGGACTTGGAAGCTTGTATTGCAGCCCAATGCACATAGGAGTGTCCTAAAACCCAGATTCTTAGAGCTCTTTCTGCAACATAAAATAATTTGACTGTTAACTTCAACATTGAAAAATTAGCAAACAAAAGAAAAGAAAAACCTGTCATGAAATGTCTGGTGAGGTATATCTATGTATAGCAATCCTTAGCCTCTTTAAAGTGGTCTTATGTACTTTTTAAAAACGTTTGATTTCCACCTGCCTAATTTCTTTATCTGCTCCGCTAGCGCTCCCAATGCCGCTGCGCTTGTGGCTGCCCCTATCCTAAATGAATGGGGTGCTAATGAGCTGGGCTCCCAACCAAGTTTCCTGACCGCTAATTGCAGTACCCTCCTAAACTGGAATTTGGTCACTGTTTCTCATGCCTAAAAAACATATCTCCTTCTGCTGTGCTGGCCCTTAAGTAATTATTTACGCTTGCCACCGGACAAATTTTTTTTTAACACTATCCATGCCCCTTTTCCCTCCCTGTCTGTTTTGGATTTTTGAACAACTACTAAGACCGATTAGTTTGCTGTCCTGACGTCCCCCGCTTTCAGACCGTATCCCCCCGAAGTCTTACTTGTTGCTACTAATTCGCTTATGCGCAATGCTGCGGAGAATGCGATAATAAAGACTGCCGAAAATAACTTTGCCTCAAAAGCGTTTTTGCAAATCTGGCCTAGTGAGCTAACCAATGCCCTCAGTCTGTCTACCGTGATGGGTTCTCTCCTACCCTTCTTTTTCTCCTCATCTATTGCCCACCCCTTAATCACTTTTTTAATATGAATCTTTTTGTCACGTCGTTTACTTCTAATAGTCTTCCCAGTGCTTACTATATGTTGTCCATGTCCGTGGGGCCAATGACCTTTTTACCAAGCTTTTGATTATCTCTAACCGCTCCCAATCTGCCAAAGATAAATGGGGCATTTTTTCACTGTTTAAATCTGTATTTAGGCGCCAATTGCCTGAACAGGTCCCATTTAAACCTTGATAGCACATCCGCAATAACATTATTTACGCCTGGAATGTGCTTAGCTCTGCACATAAGGGATAACCTGGGTGGAAGATGCTGATAGGTTGTTTAACACATCCACTACCCCCTTGTTACCTGACCAAAACAGAATATTTTTATTAGCCAAGTCCCTACCCCACAGCTCTATTGCGACTACGATGGGAAATAATTCCAGTAACACCAGGTTCCTAGTCCATCCCTTCTCCTCCCATAACGGGGGGCCATTTTCCCACGCACCATCTGCCATGATGATATGCCCCATTACCTGACCCTCCTGCTGCGTCTGTGTACAATTGCAGCTCGGTTGCTAAGACTTTCTCCTCCCAAATTCTTATACCGTTAAAATTTTCCAAAAAACAATCCCAAACTTTCAGATCCGTTTTTATGCCCTTATTTAGTCTAATATTATGATTGGGCAATACTGCCCCCCTTGTGCTTATCTCTAGCCTTCGTTTGAAAATTCTGCCCAGGGGGATCACTCTGCATGCGAAATTAAGGAGGCCTAGTACAGGGGCGGACTGAGACCAACCAGGGCCCCCGGGCAAAAGTGTGGCAGGGCCCCACCCACCTACCTCCTCTGCCCCTCCACCACCCTAATGCCCCTCCCACCTATTGTGCCCCTCCCACCTCATATGCCCCTCCCCCAACCTAATGCCCCTCCCACCTCATATGCCCCTCCCCTACCATGTTTTTAATTGCAATATAAAGCGACATTTTTTTTACTTAAATATTTTAATAACAAAATATGAATTAACAAGTGCTGCATTGTACCCAAAAAATTAAATATATTTTTTTTAATCATACACAGAATTATAAAGTGCACTCATATATATATACTTACACTTTAGAATACCCCTACTAATTACCCTTTTTCCTTATATAAACAAACTATAATAATGTTATATGTGGGTAATACAAGGGTCAGAGGACAAATGGATTGGTAGAATATTATACTCTGATGTATGGGCAATACAGAGGATGACAAAGGGGTCTTATAAAGTTAGTGGTAATATAAGGGCAGGAGTGTTGGAGTTTCTTATAAAGTTATATGTATGTAGGTAATATAAGGACAGACTCAGAGCGTGATAGAGGGATATTAGATTATTCAAAATCTAATATCCCTCTATCACGCTTTGAGTCTTACCCATATATATATATATATATATAACTTTATAAGAAACTCCTCCTTACCCTCTGCCCTTATATTACCTCTAACTTTATAAGACCCCTTTCCCTTTGTCATCCTCTGTATTGCCCATGCATAAGAGTTATGTATAATATTCTAGTATCATACATACATACACACACAATCACACATACATACATACACACACATACATATACACACACACACAATTACACAAACATACATACATACACACACACATATGCAATCACACAATCACACATACACACACATATACAATAACACATATGCACAAAATCACACATACATACATACACATACACACAATCACACATACATACACACACACAAATACATACACACACACAATCACACATGCATACATACACAATCACACACACACAATCCCACATACATACATACATACATACATACACTCACACACAATCACACATACATACACACACAATCACACATACATACACACACAATCACACATACATACATACACATGCAATCACACAGACATACATACACACACACATGCAATCACACAGACATACATACACATACATACAATCACACAGACATACATACACATACATACACACAGACATACACACACATACAATCACACAGACATACATACACATACATACACACAGACATACACACACACACCCACACCCACACAATCACACATAAGACACATTAAGACTTCCTTACTTTGGTATGAAAATATTTTTTTCACATTAATTCCACAGAATTATACTTATTGTTCATTTACCGGACAATAACAATCTTTTCTTTTCATGAACTTTCATGGCAAAAGTAATATATAATTATAAGGAGACATCATACCATTTTAAAGAGAATAATTTAAACAGAAGGTCAAAATGGAAAGTCAGTATTTACTAGATTCTATATTTGTTTTTATCTATAACACAATCATTAGTTAGCTGTCTTAAACAAAACATTATGGAGTACTACATTAAATATTATTTAATATTTAGAAGTAAGGAGATAAGCACACATTACAGTACTATAGTTTAACTATTTGTGCTTCTGCAACAGAAATAAATGCATCCCAATGTTTTATGGTCCTTAAAACTACAGCATGAACCTAAGTTATGTTGTTTTTTTATCTGTGAATTTACTCAGCCATACAGGAGACATATCACTCTACTGATTCATTGGAATTGATATATTTATGTCACACTCACAACAGATTAAAATGTCAAGAAAGCTGAAATGAAAGGCTGATCGTTCCTCCCACAGTTCATTCATTCATTGAAAATTCCAGCTTGGCTGACTGGCTGTGGAAACTAAGATACAGTTTAGAGGGGATAAAAAAAATTACAAAGAGGATAAATTTAAAACAAATTCTTTAGCTCAGAGTGGATTATCAATTCTAAAACTCATTATTACATTGTAAAATGAACACCCCTTCATAATCAGAGGATAGAAGTATTGTTGCAAATATTGTACTAAAAGAATTTCATTTTCCTGTAGCCATGCTGATATTTTACCATGAGTTTCCTCCATGTCATTACTGCTACCCAGACCACTGCTATATATGTATCTTTCACACAAGAGTGATTACTTTTGAAAATATGTGTAGCATGCCCTTTGACTTCTTCCTTCACCTTGTCTGAACTGAGTCTGTCGCTATGCCGCCACTATCACTCACACACGTGTCCACACGCTGGCTGCTGCTATACCCTCCTTCTGCCTGCTGCCTCGGCTGACCGCCTCTAACTGTGCACTGCGCAGACAAAATTGCATCATGCCTGGATGGGCAGGGCAGAGCTGGAGCCGGCTGGTGATCTGTAATATGTGGACCGGAGTTATCCGCATCCGGTTCACATATTGCAGGAGCAGGGACACCCGGCTATGCCAGGCCATGACTTACCGTTACTGGCTCCTTCCACTCCACTCTATCCCACACTCTGCACCACCACATAAATGTAAGAGGGCCCCCCCAAGCCGCCATGCCCATTGCCAATAATAAAAAAATTATAGAATTTAACTCCTTATATTATAAATAGTACTAAGTACTTACAAATATAAAATAAAAAATATTGATTCTGCTGCAGCATGACACATGCCTGCAGTGCAGTGGGCCCTCTAAGGTGTGGGGCCCTCGGGCAAGGGCCGATTTGCCCGACTTGTCAGTCCGCCCCTGGCCTAGTACCTTCTGCATCTCCCTAAGGGTAACCTTCTTTTTTGCCAGCATTTGATTTATGGCCATTCTCATTTTATCAATTTTCCCCCTGGTAGCCTGCACTGCTTGTTCACCGAACCAATTTCTATTCCCAGAAAAGCCAAAGAAGTACAGGGGCCTTCTGCTTTGTCTGGTGCTACCGGCACCCCAGTTCTTTGAAAATCGCCAAAACCCCCTCTAGTATTCAATTGCACTCGCCCGTATTGCGCTTACCAACAATCATAAAATCATCTAAATAATGCACTAGCGAGCTGCTACCTATCCTTTCTTGTATTACCCAATGCAGAAAAGTACTAAATGCTTCGAAATATGCGCAAGAGATTGAACACCCCATTGGTAAGTATTTATCGATATAGTAGCTACCTTCAAACTTACACCCCATCAATCTGAAACTTTCTGGGTGCAGTGGTAGCAGGCTAAATGCGGCTTCTATATCGATTTTTGCTAGCTCTGCCCCTATGCCCGCAGCCTTGACTATGTTAACTGTTGGGTCAAAAAGATTGGTAAGCTACTGATGCGTCCTCTTTGCTTATTGCATCGTTGACTGAATGCCCTCTAGGATACGATAAGTGATGAATCATCCTAAACTTACCGAACTCTTTCTTAGGGACTATGCCCAAGGGGGACAGCACCAATCCTCCTATTGTTTTTTCCCGAAAGGGGCCTACCATTCTTCCCAGTTCAACCTCCTTTTCCAATTTTCCCCTCAGCACTTCAGGTAATTCGTATGCTGACTTTAGTTTTTTTTCCCTTTTTGCACCCTCTATCCTCCCCTGTATGGGTAGCCTAAAACCATATAGCAGCCCCACCCTTAATCTTTCCCTTTCTTTTGCATTAGGGTATCCCTCTATAGCCTCCACTAGCTTATTTACTTTCAGAGGAGTTCTGGCCAGCCCCAGCTCCCCCCCATGAAATTTATTTGGCCCTCAAAAGGAATACTTTTTTCCCCCTTCCTTCTTCCTACATTCCAGCCCGGGGTGATTCCATGCGCAATGCCTGCAAATATGCTTACATCTACAAGTCGTCCCTCTCTTGCAGCGCTTATCATTATACGCCAAGCATTCTTTTGTCTCTTGCTTAATCCCTTTGGTTACAACCGCACTTCCATATTGCAATTTATTGCTCCCTTGTTCCTCTGCTAGCTTTACCAGGGGGGACCATGTATCTATGATTTTTACCCTGAAATCTTTCCTGCCGTTTCCCCCCCGTGGCCACACTGCCACTCCTGAACTCCTCATCATAATCTTTCCAAGAGAAGCCCCCATAGGTTGTGAAGCAATCTGCAAGTATGTGTAAATATCTCATCATACTCTTCATTTGATCAGGATGTGCCTCTAAAAAACTCTCTGAGTACACTGTAAACCCCTTAACCCATTCCGCAAATGAACTTCTTTTCTTGCTTTTTGCCCCTTCCCCCCTGGACTTAATGGAGACCGCCTCTCTAGTAATGTCAAAGAGACTTGTTGGAATTCTACACATTTATTAATCCCTTGATATAGAGCGCTCTATGAAGAAGAAGGGAGGACATTCTACTTTGAAACCACGCACAGTTTTCAGCACGGAGCTTGAAAGCAAGAAAACTACCCGTGATTGGCCAATCCCTACCCAGGTGATACCAGAGACCAGAAACCCGGAAGTAAGTGAGATACTCACACGTGGCGCACGTCACCACAGCGGTCTATGAAAGGTACAGGGAGGTGAAAACTAGCCGTTAAAAGTGGTATTTTTGTGGGATAAGGAAGATCTATAGCCACTACTTGGCACTAAGGATAACTTCACTGAATATCTAAGACCACACTGTGGCTTTATCAACCCCTATGAACTACATATGTGACTTTTTACCCGCTGAAACTACAGACACATAGTGTTACATTTAAGGAACAATATATCATTCTTTTTGGATTATCTGGAATATTACCAAAACAGAGTTTTACTAACACTTTTTGTATTTTGTACATATTTTATAGAAATATAGGTTAAAATACCAATAGATTATTTTTATCATTTACCACCGGTGGTTTATATTATGAAGTTTTTATTGTGAATTTTACTGTGATATATTTTATGAATTAAATATCCTATATCTTAGAAACCCATTACTGGTTGATTTGTTTTTGCTTATAGCGCTTCTTTTAGTTTAGTCTGTGTATAAGGTTATGATCATACAGTCAGAGGCTTACTCTTTATGTTCTTTTTTTAGTAGAGGTGTTTTATGGAAAGCGTTACCTTTTCCATTATCCTTTTTTCAATTTTGTTAACAGGGATTCCCTGTTATCTACTACAATCTTGTGGTGATTAATGGTATTTGTCTTAACTTTATAGATTACTCTTTTCAAGAGTTTTTTTTTTATAGTTGATCATATTAAACCTTCCTTGAGGTTTTCTTATTTGTCTTTGTGGATGACTAAGAGCCTAGTGCAGGCTTGAAACGTTGTATTATCAATGGGACCCAAGATAAAAGAATAAAGATCTTTTAAAGAAGTTGGTGGCTGGAGTTCTTTTGAAATTTATGGATCTTTGTGGATGGTACCAGTCCCCTTAATACTGCTCCAGTATATGGTAGCTATTTGGGATCCCAGTGGATTGTTACGTAACATATTATACCACATAATAAGATTATTCTACTCTGTACAGCTCTCCTTATTGGTATAGGGACTCACCGTTCCTGAAACAGAAGGTTGTGGGTTTGAACCCAGGTAAAGCTCCTTCCTCATCTGGCATGTGGTTCGGGTGACAGCAAGCATTCCAGAGTGGTATTTTATGACATGTATGTTTGTATATATTCAAAGAAGAGAAGGTGGCCAGTTTGTATTAAAATTCAAAACTTTATTACATCCGCTAAAATCTGGAAGAGATGACAACAGCAAAATTCGGGAAAGCATAGCACCCTGGCTTACGCCGTAATCATAGCCAATAGTGCTAAGATCAACCTGTCTCCTGTTTGTATGTATGATATACATTTTAATGACATGCATGTTTGTATGTATGCCATGTATGTTTCCCAAGTTATGTATAGGGGCTTATATTAATCTCTCTCATATGGTGGTTATTTTTTCTGATGCCTGTTTCAGGTATCATATTCAATTGTTAGTGTTTTAGGGACACCAATATATTTTTCCCTATGTTTTTCTTTACAAGAATAACCAAGCAGCCAATGTAGTCTAGCGGTTAGCTTTGTGGCTATACAACTCAAAGGTTGGATCGAATCAAGCTTCTGGCGCTGGATGTCCCTTAATTTTATATCCCTTATATTGAGGTGAAGAGTTTTTCATAGGATGAAGAGGCATACTTAGGGGTCGACAGACTTCTATTTTTCTTTCCTTTCACATCTTCGAAGGACATAACCTCATTATTTTCTAATTCTGAGTCAGTCTAGTCCTCATGGAGCCAGTTTTGGAAGACAATCAATCCTGGATATCTTCTTCTGAGTCTAAATTAGCAAAAAGGGTCCATCCCTGATACAGTTTCGGATCAGGTGGGGGCAAGTTTTCCTTCTTTCATCAAGCTTGGATCGTGTTGTCCCAGACCTCTGGGCAGTGGAAGTGGTATCCCAGGGATACAGTATAGGATCAAATCTTGTCCTCCCTGAGGCAGATTTCTCATATCTAGTTTTTTTTTTTTTTTACAATCCAGTTAAAGAGAGAGTTTTTCTTAATCTGTGTATAAGATTTTGCTTCTCTAGGAGGGATTGTTCCAGTTCCTCTGGCGAAACATTTTTAGACCTTGAGTCTTTCAACAGATTTTTCAGCCTTCTTTCAAAGGGGAGACTATCTGTTCTATTTTTTCCTCATCTCAGGAGTGTCATTCAAGACTTCCATAGACCTTAAGGACACATACTTTCATGTTCCTGTCTCAAGTAGCATTTCCATTCATTTCAGTTTGCTTTTCAAGATAAACTCTTCCTTCTTGTGGTCCTTCTTTTCGGTTTTGTATCTGCATCTCAATTCCTTTTAGGGGCTCTTCTGGCAGTGATCAGAGCTTAGGGCATTGTGGTGGCTCCGTACCTGGTCGAGTTCTTGGTTCAAGCGCCATATTTTACTTAGCTAGTTCCCTGGTACCAATTACCAGGGTATGCAAGGGTACCCCTATATAAAAGAGGTACCTTGAATTCAATCTTCAGTGTTGTCAGGGCATCTGTAAATGTCAGTGGAAAATACATATATATATATACATATGTATATATATATATATATATATAATATAAGATAAAATAAGTATGAAAACTCTCAAATAGTAAGTTTGAGCATGCTCATTCATCACACTCTATGTATTCCACATCTGAGAACAAAGGAGTGCTTCCAAAGATGTCCTGCTGAGGTGTGAAGCTAAAATCCCAATCAGATTGTCACTGACCCCTATTTCTACTCTGAAATTATCTATAATTTTGTGTGTTGTAAATCTTGGATCAAACATGAGGATTCACTTTCCTGATGACATAGCATTTGAAACAAAAGGTTTAGCTTTTTGAAGCCCACAGCCCTGCAGGGGTAACCAAGCCAGCATACATCATGGAATGTTTGGAGACAACATCCTGTACATAAAGTCAGATAAGCAAATAAAATTCTGACTGTATAGTGATTAGCATAGACTTGTTAATTACCCCTAGAGTTAAGATTTAACATATCTTAACCAATACATATATAATTTTTTAAAGCATAAAATGTCTTAACCTCTGTATTTTAGAAGCATAGAAATTAATATATGTATATATATGTACATATATTCAGACAACATATTAAATGTATGCCTCAGACTGTATTAAATATATATATATATATATATATATATATATATATATATATATATATATATATATATATATGGGAGATACAATTCAAATTTGTAATAGATTAAATAACAATTATAATGATCCCATTTTTTAAATATAACATATTGTTGTTTTTCTATCTTCCAGATGGAGCTAAAATATGCCAATACAGAATTCCAACATGGGTTGACCTAAGTCATATCATATGGTTATGCACTAAATGTTTATGAAACTTTAAATACATCTCTTAAAATATAATAGGATGAGTATATAGGAATTACTTTGATGTGATATGACTATAAAATATTGATGTTTGATATCAGGTTGTAGGTTTTCTGTTATGCTAGATGAGATATGGATGCTGAAAAGAGAATTTTATTGATGCAAAAAGTTATGGTATGATAATTAATCACTTTATAAGGATATATTAAAATGTGGCAGTGAGGAAATTAATATTGGGGAGTATAAAATTCAGCAAGCAATATATGCAGACGACCTTCTTATCTTTACCCAAAACCTACGAATCAATCTTCCTACAATTATTAATGTATTAGAAACATTTCAAGCATTTTCAGGATTGGTAGTAAATAAAAATAAATCTGAAATATTGTGGTTAATTAAACATAGAAATTCGCCCCCAATACCGTTTAAAGAGGCCAAAGATTATATTACATATCTTGGGGTAAAATTTGCACGGGAAACAAGTAGGTGGTATAAGCTACATTTTCTCCCATTGATTCAGTCTCTTAAGGAAGACACAGAAAAATGGATGAACCTTCCCTTTCAGGTAGAATACATTTAATTAAAATGGTCTCGCTGCCTAGATTTATCTATATATTTCAAGCCCTACCACTCCTTTTACTTAGAAAGGACATACTCTTAATCAATAAACTTATAACACAGTTTATTTGGAAAAGGAAAAAGCCAAGAATAGCTATGAAACGTCTTTTTGCAGAGAAAAAGTGTGCAGGACTGGCCATACCAGACTTTGAATCTTATAATATTGCAGTAAATATGAAATATGTTTTGGACTAGTTTCTTGAGGAAGGACATTTCTCAATTTACGACTTAAAAGAGACTTTGGTTGCTCCCCTTGCATTAAAAGCTTTGGTACACATGCCCCCGAAATTAATCCCAAAGGATATCAAATTATTAGTTATAGAACAACCTATTCGGGCGTGGCGTAAGTTTTGCATTAAACTAGGAATAAATTATAAGGTTTCTCCTTTTTTAACTATCAGGGGGAATCCTGAATTTGTGGAAGGATATGAATCTACTAGATTTGGTACATGGTTTAACTTGGGGGTTAGATACATAGCTCAATTAATTAACATGGAAGATAGTAGAATAAAAACTTTTGATGAATGCAAGTCAGAGTTTGGGATTACAAATCGTCTCTTCTTTTCATATTTACAACTACGCCACTACACCGAGCAACGTCTTAGATTAAACGATTTAGACTGGGATAATGAATCCTTGAAGCAAATAACACTTTTTCGATCAAGGACATTTTCTCTCTCTCCTACATATAAGTCCTTACTAATAGCGCAAGAACAAAGCAATATTAGATACTTGAAGTTGAAATGGAATGAGTTTTGCGCAAATCAAAATGAATTGGAGTTTATGATGAGCTCAGTGACAAGAACTGCCCAAGCTATGCTGGAGCAATATTTTAGGGAGCAACAAGTTAAGATGCTTTATCAAGTTTATATCACTCCCAAAATCATTTCATACTGGGTCAAAAAAGGTGATAAACCAATTTGTAGTAAGTGTAAATTCAAATCGGCAGATATGTTGCACCTTTTCTGGTCCTGCCCAATAATACAAAGGTTTTGGGGCAAAATTTCATTTTGGGCTTCAAAAATTTTGAATCAGTTTATACATCTGAGTTCCCAGAATGTGTTTTTCTTAACAATTAAGGAAGATGCTGGTGAAAATACCCTATTACTAAACACACTTATTTTAATGTGTAGGAAAATAATATTCAATAATTGGCAGTCTGCTAAAGAGCCTACATTTTCAGAAATCAAAAATAGTATATTACACCAAATGTTCCTAGAGCAGGTTCAAGTACAGATGGAAAAGGAATCTAATATTAATCTTTTTTTTACAAAATGGTAAAATATATTAAAGCATTAGACATTAAAACTCAAAAACTAGTTATTTCTCCTTTTAAAAATTCAATTTACTTATTAGAAGCCAACTTAAGGGGGGAGTGGCTGTATCCCGGGCTGAACGGTTAGAGGAAGAGGGTGTAGTGTGTTTTTTTTCTTCTTATTTTTGTTTTGTTTCCGTTTGACTACTCCTGCTGAACCCGTTTAATAATATAACATTTTCCAACAGTTTAGTAGTTTAGTAGTTTTTATGCCGTATTATTTATATTTAATTTTGGTGTTTCACTTTAAGATTTAATAGGTGGTTTGTCAATAATTTATGACTGAATCGGATTTCTGACATGTCTGTGTAATTAGGATATTTTAGGACCCTGACGTGTAATAAGGCTTGGTTTATTAATTTTTCTCTTTTGACTTCCTGTTGGAGGAGGGGCATGCAGGTAGCTGCAGGTAGCTGCAGGTGTCTTGGAAGCTCCGCGCTTCAATGTGAGGCCTAATCCACCACCAACATATGCTTTTCTTCCCTTGGCCGTTCATAGGCTTGGGTACTAGGATCTCGATCCTGCATGGGAAGTCTGGACTTCAGCCTAAGGGTGCACGTTGGCTGGTGCACACCATTTCTGCACGAGCTCACAGGTGTTGTAACAAGTACCCCTTGGATAAGCGCTTAAAGTTTCCTGGGACTTAGTTATTTGCCAAGGTCCAGCGTATTGAGGGCCGCCAGATTGTCACGGCTATTTACCTGATACCTAACCATGACTGACTAGAGGTACCTGGACTTACCTATATTAGAGGGGTGATCAGCAGAAGCGGTACCATCGCTGTTCCTCGGACGAGTCAGCTGTATTGCGGAGCTTATTGAACAGAGTTTCGACTCATCGCTTACCTGGCTGGGTGTATTACACAAATAAGCGGCAGTCCCTCTGTTCCCTGGAGGAGTTGAAGGTAACGCTGTGCACGCTGAAAGAGGCGCGGCTCCCCAGCCCACCTGGATGGGCCAGCATCACAAGCGGTAGTGTCCCTCTCCCTGGATGAGAGGGAAACACCGCGGAGTACTCTGGAAGGAATCAGGGCCCTCTGGATGGGCGAATAACACAAGTGTATCCACCTTCTTCAGCGGGAGAAGCCGCAGGTATTACTGTGCACGCCGGACCTGGTCACCACATAGCTAAAGCTTCCCACTTCAAGCTTATACGCGATTGGATGAAGTGTTCCTGGGACGACTAATCTGATCGCAGTACACATCGGCTCCGGCGGCTGGCGGACTGCCACGCCGTGGAGTGGCTTCTTTCCTGTTCAACAAAGCGGCAGATCTCCGCCTCAACAGTTAGTCCATAGCTTGGGAAAGTTAAGTGAGCAGAGTCGCTGCCGAGGCTTACGACTCCTGTGGCGAGGTATTGTATCTATATATGACTGTTTGCTCTCTGCTGGGTGCAGAAGAATATTTAAAACCACTATAACTGTGTGGCTTGCCTTGGTGGGTTATCTATTGCTGTGTAAGGAGCACAAGACTTTCTTGGAGTTAATATACAAGCAGCTGTTTTTTTTACTGACAGAGCAGGCTGCCGCGGTTGCGGTGAAGAAGTTTTACTGTCATCTGCGCTAGAATCTTAGCTTCCATCTATTGTTACATTCTGGCCTCCTAGCAGTCTGCCTGTACATAAGTTTTTCTCTATGCTGGTTTATGTTAGAAGGGTCCTGTACTCTTGCATGTTGAGACTGTTGGGAACAATATATATCCAAGGAATCCATCACTGATAATCCCCATGTGCTATACCCCAGCAGGTTGCTTTCATATAAGTTCCTACTTTGTATTATGCACTTGAAGAGCTCACTAATGATGATATTTATATGCTATATCTAATTTGTTATACACTGCCATCTTATTTTGCCTGTTTTGCTAAGTTTAAAACAACAGTTTTTTTTGTGATTGTTTTTTCGAGTTGCTGGGTTGTATTTAACGCTGCTAAGTTTTATCTTAACTGAATTAACCTTTTTAGTCACATATTACTATATGTTTTACATGAAATTCTCTCTATGAACCCTTCTGAAGTTCTCCCTGGGTCAATGTGAATATAGGCCATGGAGTTCTGTTAGGACATGTATGGCGTCTATTAGCGAATTTATAACAATCAAGAATTATGCTAACATATTTCCCGAAAAGCTCTTTGTTACAAAGTTCTTAATTACATGCAGGATTATACTTTAGATATGGTTTAGAACTAGGGAATATTGCTGAGAAAGGGTTACACTTTAGATAAAGTCAAGAATTAGGGAATACATTTAAATTAAAACTGTCACTTGGAATAGAAGTATAAGCACTTCATCACTTTGGAGCACATTCTGTTATATTCCCTTTTGAGTTAAAATAATATAACAGAAGCATAAGCACTTTAAGAGATATTTGTCCTAGGTTTGTTTCTTCTGTTTTTGCTTTGATGCGGAACTATTATATATAATAGAGGTAAAAGTATCAAGGAAACACTACCACATAATCTTTTTCTTTTTTAGACTAGATAATAGTTAAAATAACACTAATTATAGATCCATTTGCACGATAGATAACACTTTGAGATAGTCTTGCTAGAGCAACACAAACATGAATTGCTGACACACAGATATCACAGGAAATACCTTCCTGTGCTGTTAGACGATTAATATTTATATAAATTTTATATTCCCACATCTAATAGAAACACATGGTTAGAGGCTATTAAAGTAATTAGCAAGGCCTTGCACTTATTGCGGAGCTGTGGTGGGGGTCTTTCCCTCTTTTTTTTTTTTTTTTTTTTTCTTTTCCTTGACATATTGTAGTCTAACAAGGAATACGCCTGGTCCATGGACAGGTATTTGCATCAAAGGGGCTCTCCTTCCAATATGCCTCCTAAGTCAAAAGAAAAAAAAGGGAGTAGCAGGAATCTGGATTCTAGCATAGTCTCCCCTCAAGATAAGGGGCTTTTTAACCCCCCTTCTAATAACATGGCAGAATTTGCAGCCGAAGTAGCTAAAATTTTGACGCCCCAATTTGACCTGATCAAAAAGGAGATCAGAAATGAGATATCTAATCTCACCATAGAAGTTAGGCAATTCTCATCTAGAATAGATGAAATCGAGAATAGAATCTCGGACCTGGAAGACAGGCTTAATGTATTAGATCCATCTATAGATACTTATGGTAAAACTATCACGTCTCTTCAAGCTAAGATCGAGGACCTTGAGGACCGCTCAAGGCGTAATAACTTAAAAGTGATTGGGCTTCCCGAAACTCCTGAGTTTCAAGATCTAATGACCTTTGTCTCTTCTACATTACCTCAGGCCTTGCAGATTTCAGCTCCTGCTACTCCCTTCCAGATTGAAAGAGTTCATAGGATAGGTCAGCGTCGTGAGCATAGTGAGACCCAGAGACCTAGACCTGTGATCTTTAAATTTGTGAACTTTCAGGATAAAATGTTGTATCTCCGACATTACAGGAAATGTAATCCTTTCTCTTTAGGCCAACATAAGCTGTTGATGTTTCAGGACTTTTCTTCTGAAACCATGGCGAAGAGAAGGGATATGTCTTTCTTTTATGGTAGACTTCAGAGGGAAAATTACAATATCAAGCTCCTGTATCCTGCAAAATTAGTGGTACTGAAGGAAGGCACTACACACACACTGAATAATGTTATGGAGGCTGAAGCTTTCTGTAGAGAATCAGGGGTACCCTAGTATGCATTATCTACTATTAGACAGGGGTTCCATGATCCTAAAGTCTGTGTATTGCTATTTAGGTATTATAGAGGTGCTAGTTATGAGAAATAAGAGTCAATATGGTTTTTTTATATTTTCTGATGAGTATTGGAATTTGAGACAGAAATGGTATAAATGGGGTGTGTGCTTGTTTGCCTTTTTTTTTTTTTCCCTTCTCTCTCGCCGTCTCTCCGGTCCCCTTTCCTCTCTCCACACATAAGGGTTTGTCGCCCTCTCTTTCGGGCTCGCCTCCCCGACTGCCGAGAGTGTATATATAATGAGTTTATTTGGGTATATATTTATGGACTTAGAGACAAATAGATTCTCTGGTTAGTAAATTCAACCTACTGTCTTGGAATATTGGTGGTATTAACTCCCCAATTAAAAGGAAAGCTATAATAAAATACCTGGGTAAATTTAACCCTGATATAGTTTTCTTACAGGAATTACATCTCAACGCTCTTGAAATCCCTAAATTGAAATCTAAATGGGTGGGTGAAGTTCTGGCGGCCCCTTTTACATCTAGGAAGAGGGGGGTGGCCATTTTAGTGAATCGGAAGTTGGAATATCAGATAATTAACACCATAGCCGATCCGGAGGGCAGATTCTTAATCGTGGAATTGGAAATTAAACATATGAAATACATATTGTGTAATATATACGGTCCCAATCAAATTGATCGCAAATTTTGGTCTGTACTCTCAGTTAAACTACATAACTATATTAGGTCAAATTTAATTATCGGGGGAGATCTAAATTTGATGGCAGATCCCCTGCTAGATAGTTCAAATAAAAAGGCCTTAAAAAATAGGGATCGGAAATCCCGGACCTTTCAGAAATTATGCGCCCATCTGGGACTGGTTGACATATGGCGGGTTCAGAACCCGGATGCTCGAGACTATACTTGTGTATCTCAAGTCCAGCAGTCCTTTTCCAGGATCGATTATTTGTTAATTTCTGAATCCCTGCTTAACTGGAACTGGGTGTCCAGAATTGAGGATATTGTCATTTCCGATCACGCTGTGATCGGGTTGAGGTGTGATATGAACTGTGGATATCGAGGTAAGAATCATATATATTTTCCTAAGCATCTGAGCAACAATATCAAGTTTCAGAACCAACTACGTTTAAAATGGGATGAATACTATAATAATAATTACAGTTATATAGATAAGATCGAAGTGTTCTGGGAGGCTTCTAAGACCGTTTTACGAGGGGAAATTAAATCCTACTCCCTACACTTGAAAAAAAATTGGAGCCTAGCAACTAGACAACTTGCTAATCGGGTTAAGAATGCATATAGAGCTTATATTATAAATCACACTAAAGTTTGTTGGGATGCATATGTGACCGCAAAAACTCTCCGTGACACGCATATTAAACAAAGTAGTGTTCAGGAAGAAATGAGAATGAGAGCAATATACGGAGGCTTTACAGGTAGATCGGCGAAATTCCTGGCCAGAATAACTAAATCTTCTCCCAGACATCCAATATCTGCTATTAAACAGGGAGATACGAGATATACCAAACATACTGACATTGAAAAAGTATTCTTTGACTTTTTTCAAGATCTATACAAAAGAGATTCTATTAACCCCGATAAGAAATTGGTATTTTGGGAAAAGATTAAGATCCCAAGGTTATCCTCTGAGGCCAGAGATGTGATCAACGCTTCTATCACTGAGGAGGAAATCACATTGGCAATTAAGAATGCGAAAACTAATAAAGCGGCTGGACCTGATGCCCTCCCCATTGAGTACTATAGGATTTTACAGACACAGGTGACTCCAATATTGAATAAGCTATTTAATTTTTACTTTTCAGAGAACACCAATTGTTCCCCCTCTTTTACAACTGCGAATATCTCATTAATCCTAAAAAGGGTAAAGACCCGGAATTGCCTAGCTCCTATAGACCGATCTCAGTCCTCAACACCGACTATAAGCTGCTCGCAGCTATAATAGCCTCTCGATTGAAACCATACATGGGTGATTTAATCCATGAGAATCAATCTGGTTTTATGTCGGGCCGGAATCCCGTGAGAAATACAAGGAAATTATTAATCCTGATCGAATCTTTTTGGATTAGATATAAGTCCTTTAGGGCACTTGAAACGGAAGATAAGGCTATTTTAACGATCGACGCGGAGAAAGCATTCGATCGCGTTGACTGGGACCACTTGTTCTCTGCGCTAGATCGGTTCGGATTCCCTGAATATTTTATTAATTATACTCGGCTAATCTATAGTACTCCTTCCTCGGCGGTCATCATAAATAATGCATCTACCCAACGCTTTGAGCTATCTAGAGGGACTAGACAAGGATGTCCTCTTTCCCCTTTCTTATTCAATCTGAGTGTAGAACCCCTTGCCATTCGATTAAGACAAGAACTGGACGGGATCCTCTTGGCAGATGAAAAGCTAGTGTTGCTTCTATATGCGGATGATCTTCTAATATTCCTTTCCAATCTTAAGGTCACTTTACCCATTTTTCAAGCGATTATCCAAGAATTTGGGGAGATTTCTGGATTTAAGATAAACATCTCAAAATCAGAATTAATGTGGCTATATAGAAACCCCCCTTATTATTGTAATCATCCCTTCCTTGAGGTCTCCCAGATTACATATCTTGGTCTTTGTCTATCTAGAAACCCAGAAGAGTGGTACAAGATAAATTATAGGCCAAGCCTGGACTATTGTAGAAGGAAACTAGAGGAGTGGACCTCGTTGCCCATATCATTAACGGCTCGCGTGACTTTAATTAAATCAGTCCTCTTTCCAAAACTTCTTTATATTATGCAGAATATTCTGTGCTTTTTACATAAAAAAGATATTAACATATATAATAGAGACCACGCATTGCGCCCCATAGACTTATGAATTCTAAACTTTCAGCAGGCCTTGCTCTCCCTAATATTCAAACATATAATCTGGTCATTATAACCAGATTTGCTTTAGACTGGTTAACTGGGAAAGACCAAATTTCCTCGGTTATCTGGGAAAATCAAATTGTGGCCCCGTTTAGCTTGAAGGCACTCTTACACTGCCCTCTCACTTCTCTGCCCTCTAATATATTTTATATGACCACCTTTAAGAACGTCATTGTGGCCTGGCAGAGGCTCTGTGCGGAAAACGATTGCTCCCCCTACATATCCAATATTTAACTATATGTGGTAATCCCGAGTTTGGGCCCGTCCTTACCAATCA
Organism: Bombina bombina; assembly: GCF_027579735.1. NCBI lineage: Eukaryota > Metazoa > Chordata > Amphibia > Anura > Bombinatoridae > Bombina > Bombina bombina. Next base: position 1,071,508,665 of record NC_069504.1, read on the forward strand.
GATATTCAAAGTTTGGGCGTTAAAGGGTCTTCAAAATATGAGCCAACTACAGGACGCAGATGGACATCCGCTACTTTTTGAAGATATTGCAACACAATTTGACCTACATTCACGCGAATTCTACGCTTATCTCCAAGTTAGACACTATCTTCAAGAGCTGTGCTCAAAATACGGGAATAATTGGTCCCGGGGTGAGTTACAGGCCAAGATCTCCCTGTATGCAGCAGGAATCTATATAATTTCCCCACTATATCTTCTCATAAATCAGAAAGCGTCAAAGACGCAGGTGAATGATATGGTGGCAGTGTGGGACACATACTTCCCAGATATAAACGAACAGACTATTACTGGGAGTTTCCAAATAATTCAACAAAGCTGGGTACCGACCTCTTGGAGAGAGTCACAGATAAAAATTGGCCTTAAAAGATATCTTACTCCTGTTGCTCTCTCCAAATGGTATAAATCAAGAGTTCTTTGTTCTAGATGTTCTTCATTAAGTGCAGATCTATTTCACTGTCTGTGGAGTTGCCCTAAAATTCACCAATATTGGAAGAAAATATCCTATTGGATGACGGTAACTCTGAAATTGGATCATAAATTATCTCCAATGGATGTTTTCTTTCTGGTGAAATTTCAGGGAATAACCAAGAATTACAATTTGATAAACACTATAATCCTAACGGCTCGTAATCTTATTTTTAAATTGTGGAAAGCTTCTTCCGCACCCACAATGACACAATTTAAAAGTGCTATGATCAATCATTTTACAACTGAGCAATTCAACATTCCCTATCCACAAGATAAATATCTGCCTACATTCTTTAAAAAATGGGAAACATTTGTGAGATCTCTTCCCCTTGTACTTCAGAAAAAACTGATTAAACCTTTCAGAGACACGGAGTATGTTATGGTAAACATTCTAGTTGGCCACTTCCCTGGAGAGTGGATGACAGATGCTGGGTGAGGTGATCGGGTGGGGCAGGGAGATGAGAGAGTTGGATATTTTAGTAATTTTTTTTTTTTTTTTTTGTGTTGTTTGTATGTCTGGGAGAGATATTAACTGTTAAAATAAGTAAAGGTGAAGAACGACCACAAATACGTCACAAGTGTAGTATGTTTTCTAGAATTGACATATATATGATAAATCTTGGCTGGTTTTCTAATTTCTGTATTATCTTTATTATGTCATTTACTAATGTAAGGGGGATTTTTGACCCTTACCTTGACACTGATTGTTATTGTTTAAATTTTATATGGAATAATTTATTCGTTGTGATGCACTATTTGATATTTGATTATTGTAATATATTTTCTTTACTATAAATAAAAGTTTAAAAAAAAATAAAAATTTTTTTTTTCTCTTTTACCCTGCGAGGTGCAATCAAAAAGCGAATGTGCTTACTATAACTTGTATTATTTCATTTCTAACTGTTGGAAGATATATATATATATATATATATATATATATATAAATAAGTATTAAAAAAAAAAAAAAAAAGTGACAGTGATTGATGGTGGGACTGTGTTTGCTGGTTGTCTGCTGCCCCCTAGGGGATTGGAATGGTATGACAGCCAAATGAATTTTCGATTAGGACACATACAGAGCCAGTGAGGGGGGCGTCCCCCAAAATGAACCAATGACAAGGGACAAGCAACCGTGGGCATAATCGAAAAAGATCATCAATGATTAAATATAAGGAAGGCAGAAGGCAAGAGAGAGGGACAGTCTTACAGTCTGTTGTCTGCTGATACCGTGTGATTGACTTGCTGCGATACTTGGGAACACAATCACATATCAAAAGCTGAGACTAGCGTCTGGATCTATGCAATAACTTCTTTTCTTCATATGAGGTGATCTGAAATATTTGGAAAAGATTGCACTACAAATTGGCCCAAACTGGTGATGTATGATTGTTCTATTTTTTTTTATATTTAAATCATAACAAATTGCAGTTCAGCAGATTTAAAAAGGTACTTTATATTTCAGACTCATATTCACAGTCCTGTATAGTTTAAAACTAGTCTTTTGTTTGCCAAATAATTTATAGTTGCAGCCACAAAAATATATTATTGAATTTGTCTTAATTGTAGATAATTAAGAATTTATCTCAGCCTAGATAAATTGGCATTTAAACTGCTTGATTACATTAAGAATTTATATAGCTCCTGGTGTTTTAATTAGAGTGTATATTGTTCTATTGTTTAATAAAATTGGTTTTCTACAAATATATTTCAATGTGTCTATAAATTTTAACTAATAAAAAGAATTTAGGAATTTATATTAATTTTATTTTCTTGGTATATGCTTTTTTATTGGGGGTTTAATTTAAAGAATAATTATTAAATATATTGTGTTATAACCCAGCCATATACTGACAGTGTGCGGCTGGGGATTGCATTAAGAGGAGCACCACATCGCCTAGATGAAGATGAGGACCGAAGTCGCAGATGACCTCACCGCTGCCGCCTCCGCCACCAGGATGAATATAGAATAGAAGATTAGGGCTTTTTTTATTTTTAAAGGGCAGAAAAAGAGCTGAATGCCCTTTTAAGGGCAATGCCCATCCAAATGCCCTTTTCGGGGCAATGGGTAGATTAGGTTTTTTACTTAGGATTTTTTTATTTTGGGGGGTGGAGGGTTGTAATGTTGTCATTTATTTATTTTTTGCAAAAGAGCTGTTAACTTTAGGGCAATGCCAAAAAGCCATTTTAAGGACTATTGGTAGTTTATTTCTAGATTAGTTTTTTTAATGGGGGTATTAGAAAAGGAATATTTTTTTTATTATTTTGGATAATTTAGTTTGTTATTTTTGCAAGGGTAGTTATTTTTTATTTTCTGTAATGTCCGTTTTTTTAGTTTGAGTAGTTATTTTTTTTTAATTTTACTGTAATGTTAGTTTTTTTGTAATATAGATTTTATTTTTTGTAATTTTTTTAGGTAGTTAGTATATTTTTAATTTTATTTATGTGTATTTTAATTGGGGTTAAGTTAGGGGGGTTTAGTTATTAGTTTAATACTTTGCATTGTGGGGTTGTGGTTGTTTAGGGGTAATAGTTTAATTAGATACTTTTTTGTTGTGGGGGGATGACGGTTTAGGGGTAAATAACTAATTATTGTTTGCGATGTGGGGGGTGGCGGTTTAGGGGTTAATAGTTTTTTTTATACTTTGTATTGTGGGGGTGGTGGTTTAGGGGTTAATAACTTTAATTAGTGTTTGCGATATGGTGGATGGCGGTTTAGGGGTTATTAGTTTATTTAGATACTTTGCGTTGTGGGGGATGGTGGTTTAGGGGGTTTTGAATGGCATTTTGACGTGTCGGTTTATTATTTTATTTCGGTTTTGATTTTTAGGTGTGATTTTAACTTAAATATAAAATGAACTCTTTATTTTTTAGTTATGCATGCAACATACTGGTGACGCCAGAAATGTGTAATTGCACACATTTCTGAGCCTCTCCAGTTTTTCCGACTTAAGCCAGTATATCATATTGCGGCATGCTATGTAATTCACCTGATGTGCGAGGTGAACTTACGGGCGACGTAGGTTTCAGCAGTTGCGCTGAAAAATACACAATATATGTGCGCCAAAGGTGTATATCGCGTCCAAGGTGTTTTAACACTGATTCAATTTAGTTACTATTGCAAAGAATGAGTCTCCTATCATGAGTGTTGATGCAAAACTGATAATCCACCTTTCACAAACATGTGAATGCTGAGAATCTGAAGGGGGAGGGAGAAGTAAACAAAAGCTTGCATAAATTGCCTTAGATGTATTTTACAGCAAAGGGCAGCAAAATAAATAATGAATGTATATTGCAATAATATTTCACTTGCGATAATTAAACATTTTATACGTTGTTGAAATGTCAAGTTTAATGGTCCTTTAACACAGATCGTGAAGCAAGATTCATCACTCCAGAGAACATATTTCCACTGCATACAAAGAGAGAAGCGCTCTACCAGGAACGAACAACGGCTCAGTGGCTTGTTCTATGGCGATTTACCACCCGGAAGCAGCCTCTTTTGTGCTTTTCACAGAAGAAAACTTTCCTGAAGTATATCAGTCTGATCCTGCCAAGTAAGGTCAGTCCAGCCCCGAAATACCAGGCAATTCTCCTCTGAACAAGGAACATGACAACCCCAGACGATCGTTTCGGCCTCCTATGGGCCTCGTCAGTGAGGTGCAGCCACATTCCTCTAAGCACACTGGGCAAGGAGTCCACGTCTGGTTTCCCCCATCACCCATATTTCCACTGCCCCAGAGTCCAGTGGCAGCGTGGTTTACACAACTCCAGCTAAAACGTGGCATTGCACATGTTTATGTGAGGATTGTGTACAGCTGCTTGGCAATGAAAGCCATTTCATGAAGCTCCTGATGCTCAGTTCTTGTGCTGAATGTTACAGGTGAAACTTGAAAAATTAGAATATCGTGCAAAAGTTCATTTATTTCACTAATGTAACTTAAAAGGTGAAACTAATATATGAGATACACTCATTACATGCAAAGTTAGATAGTTCAAGCTGTGATTTGTCATAATTGTGATGATTATGGCTTACAGCTCATGAAAACCCCAAATCCACAATCTCAGAAAATTAGAATATTGTGAAAAGTTGCAATATTCTAGGCTCAAAGTGTCCCACTCTAATCAGCTAATTAAGCCATAACACCTGCAAAGGGTTCCTGAGCCTTTAAATGGTCTCTCAGTCTGGTTCAGTAGGAATCACAATCATGGGAAAGACTGCTGACCTGACAGTTGTGCAGAAAAACATAATTGACACCCTCCATAAGGAGGGAAAGCCTCAAAAGGCAATTGCAAAAGAAGTTGGATGTTCCCAAAGTGTTGTATCAAAGCACATTAATAGAAAGTTATGTGAAAGGGAAAAGTGTGGAAGAAAAAAAGTGCACAAGCAGCAGGGATGACCGCAGCCTGGAGAAGATTGTCAGGAAAAGGCCATTCAAAAGTGTTGGGGACTTTCACAAGGAGTGGACTGAGGCTGGAGTCAGTGCATCAAGAGTCACCACACACAGACGGATCCTGGACATGGGCTTCAAATGTCATATTCCTCTTGTCAAGCCACTCCTGAACAACAAACAACGTCAGAAGCGTCTTACCTGGGCTAAAGAAAAACAGACCTGGTCTGTTGCTTAGTGGTCCAAAGTCCTCTTTTCTGATGAGAGCAAATTTTGCATCTCATTTGGAAACCAAGGACCCAGAGTATGGAGGAAGAATGGAGAGACACACACTGCAAGATGCTTGAAGTCCAGTGTGAAGTTTCCACAGTCTGTGTTGATTTGGGGAACCATGACATCTGCTGGTGTTGGTCCACTGTGCTTCATTAAGTCCAGGGTCAACCCAACCATCTACCAGGAGATTTTGGAGCACTTCATGCTTCCTTCCGCAGACGAGCTCTATGGGGATGCTGACTTAATTTTCCAGCAGGACTTGGCACCTGTCAATGACCTTGGGATAACTGTGCTTGATTGGCCAGCAAACTCACTTGACCTGAACCTCATAGAGAATCTATGGGGCATTGCCAAGAGAAAGATGAGAGAACAATGCAGAAGAGCTGAAGGCCGCTATTGAACATCTCAGCAATGCCACAGGCTGATAGCTTCCATGCCACGCCGCATTGAGGCAGTAATTGCTGCAAAAGGGGCCCAAAATAAGTACTGAGTACATACAGTATGCATGCTTATACTTTTCAGAGGTCCAATATTGTTCTATGTACAATCCTTGTTTTATTGATAGCATGTAATATTCTAATTTTCTGAGATTGTGGATTTGGGGTTTTCATGAGCTGTAAGCCATAATCACCACAATTATGACAAATCACAGCTTGAACTATCTTGCTTTGCATGTAATGAGTCTATCTCATATATTAGTTTCACCTTTTAAGTTGCATTAGTGAAATAAATTAACTTTTGCAAGATATTCAAATTTTTCGAGTTTCACCTGTACATACAGAGGTAGTTTGAAACTGATGCACTTTGCACTTAATACTCTGCCACGCTCTGTGAGTTTGCGCGGTCTACCCCTCGAGGCTGGACTGTTCTTGCTCCTAGACACTTACACTTTGCAATACTAGCACTTACAGGTAACCAGGGACAATCTAGTAGGACAGAAAATTCACAAATTGACTTGTGGCAAAGATGGGGTCCTATGACAGTGCCACATTTCAAGTCACTGAGTATGACCCATAGTAGTGCCAATATTTGTCTATGGAGATTTTATAGCTTTGCGCAGGATTTTATACACCTGTTATCAACAGGTGTGGCTGAAACACCTAAAGTCAATAATATTTAGTAGTGCCTATATATTTTTGGCCATATAGTGTATATAAACAAAATTACTTTAAATGGCCCTGAACCCCCCCCCCCCATGATTCAGATAGATCATGCAATTTTACACAACTTTCTAATTTACTTCTGTTATCAAATTTTATTTCTACTCTTTGTATCTTTTGTTGAAAAGCAGGGACATATGCTTACAAGCCGGACCATTTCTGGGGCACTATATGGCAGCAGTTTTGCAAGAATGTTAAACATTTGCAAGAGCACTAGATGGCAGCAATATTTCCTGCCATGTATTGCTGCAGATGCCTACCTAGGTATTTCTTCTAAACAGAATATGATGGAAATTAAGCAAATTTGATAAAATAAGTAAATTGGAAACTTTTTCACAAAAGCATTTTTTTGGTTTTCATATCCCTTTAATATGCCTTTAAGGTACCTACTTTTGTTACTGACATTAAAGGGACTCTAAAAAAAATATTTTCTTTCATGAACATACAATTTAAATCAATTTTCCAATTTATTTCTATTATCAAAATGTCTTCATTTTCTTGTTATCCTTTGTTGAAAAGCAGGAAGTTAAGTTCAGGAGTGTGCAAGCCACCCATCTAGATATCTCTTAAACAAAGAATAGCAAGAGAACAAAGCAAATTTGATAATAGAAGTAAATTGGAAATGTTTTAAAAATGGTGTTCTCAATCTAAATCCTGGAAAAAAAAATGCATCGAAATTTATCTAAATCATGAAAGAATTTTTGGGTTTCATGTCCCTTTAAGTTTGGAGAGACCTCTTACTGAATTTAGCAATACTTCTTGTAGTTTCTCTTTTGTCAGAACAAATACATAATTTGTAAGAGTACTGAAAAATAATAGATAATAAAATATATTTTGCGCAATATACTAGGTTTACAATACAAACAATAAAACACAGTTAATTAAGGGCTGTACAACCACAACTAACAAACAATGAATTAAAGTCTATCCAGCAATTATTTAAATACCTGGCAGAACTTCAGAGTCTTTTTTTATGCACAGGTTTTAGGAGAATTTGAGGGATTTCTTGCATGTTACGTACTTCCTAAGGGCATTTGTCTAGAAATACAGAACATGTTGCTGCCTTCAAAAAAATGAAAGAGAACGGATGTTTTCTGAAAGTCTGATCTCTTTTTTAGATGGTCAGAATCATAAGTGACCCTGATGAATAATTACTGAAAACCATCATTTTTATTTTGATAATTGTTATAAGCACAACTAATGTCACACCTAAATTCTAGAGCATATGTCATTTGGTTTTGGTGTCTTCATTGAATTAGATACTTTTGAACATACACATAGAATTTAGGTTTCATTTTGTTTTTAAACCATTAAAATCCATATGAATAGGTGATGATTCAATTTAAGATGCTGCCTATGTTACTTATGTGATAATTTAGCGCTGTCATTTTTTTGTTTTAGGATTAGGTAACCACACTAAAATATGTGCCTTAAAGGGACATAATACTCATAAGCTACATCACTGTAAAAGGCTGACAAACATATCAGCTGAACATCTCTATGTAAAAGGGAACATATTTTAACTCACAAATTCTTTAGCTCACCAGAGTAAGTGCTCTGTGAACAGTTATACTTCAGCTGCTGTCCAGCTGCAACTTGGAACCCCCCCCCCCCCCAAAACAAAGCCAATCAGCATCGGCAGTGCTGAGGTCATGCATAGCTTTGCTGTGATCTCATGAGCTTTCACTGACATTTAAAAATTGTGAGATTTCATAGTAAACTCGTTAAACTGAATAGGAAAATAACATGACTGTGCCTGCACATGCCAAATGCACACGTCGTTGCAAGCCCTGAGACTAGCATTCTGATTAGCTGCTTAAAGTCTCTCTACAGTGGGGTGTAAATACTCAAGGAAGATTCTTACCTCAAAACATCCTTTTTACATAGAGATGTTCAGGTGATATTTTCGAGTAGCTTTTTACAGCTATACTGCATCACTTTCAAGTGCTTCAACCCATTTGGGTATCATATCCCTTTAAGGACATAATTGTACAGTTTCAATAGATATTGCGACTTTAGTTTCAATGGATATTGTGACCACACTAAATAGCGCTTATATGTTGAATGTTATGGGTTGCGCTCGAGTGAAAGCCCAAATAGCGCTAGAAAAATGACTGTGACCCGAGACCTGAAGTAAAGTGTAGCGGTTAATTTTTTTTTGTGTTTTACAAAACACATATAAAACATATTAAAATAAAGTATTACACTCGTATATACATAGTTTAATATAAAATATAACACTTAAAGGGACACTGAACCCAAATTCTTTCTTTCGTGATTCAGATAGAGCATGAAATTTCTCTTGGTATCTTTAATTGAAATGCAAGAATGTAAGTTTAGATGCCGGCCCATTTTTGGTGAACAACCTGGGTAATCCTTGCTGATTGGTGGATAAATTCATCCACCAATAAAAAAGTGCTGTCTAGAGTTCTGAACGGAAAAAAAGCTTAGATGCCTCCTTTTTCAAATAAAGATAGCAAGAGAACGAAGAAACATTGATAATAGGAGTACATTTGAAAGTTGCTTAAAATTGCTTGCTCTATCTGAATCACAAAAGAAAAAATGTGGGTTCAGTGTCCCTTTAAATTGATCAAAATTGTTTTAAAAAGGGATATGGTATATGGCAAGGTCTTTGAATGGGAGAGGCTCAAAAGTGTGTGTGTGTATATATATATATATATATATATATATATATATATATATATATATATTTTAACAAAGAAGATCAGCACTCACCAACATTATAACCACTCAGTGCACGGCCAGTGAATGAATACAACAATAAGTATTTTCATAAGGACAAGACCTGGTGATGATCCCTGTGGTCCCCCGCAAAGAAAGCCAGCACACGAGATTTAAACAAAACACCTTCCTTTAATGCCAAAGTAGCATAACGTTTCAGCTCCCACTGGAGCCTTGGTCACATGCAGCAATTCACAGAATAAAGTCAGGCATGCTGCAGGGATCATCACCAGGTCTTGTCCTTATGCAAATACTTATATATATATATATATATATATATATAAAAAAAAACATAATTTATGTAAGAACTTGCCTGATAAATTCATTTCTTTCATATTAGCAAGAGTCCATGAGCTAGTGACGTATGGGATATACATTCCTACCAGGAGGGGCAAAGTTTCCCAAACCTTAAAATGCCTATAAATACACCCCTCACCACACCCACAAATCAGTTTAACGAATAGCCAAGAAGTGGGGTGATAAGAAAAAAGTGCGAAGCATAAATATAAGGAATTGGAATAATTGTGCTTTATACAAAAAAATCATAACCACCACAAAAAAAGGGTGGGCCTCATGGACTCTTGCTAATATGAAAGAAATGAATTTATCAGGTAAGTTCTTACATAAATTATGTTTTCTTTCATGTAATTAGCAAGAGTCCATGAGCTAGTGACGTATGGGATAATGACTACCCAAGATGTGGATCTTCCACGCAAGAGTCACTAGAGAGGGAGGGATAAAATAAAGACAGCCAATTCCGCTGAAAAAAATCCACACCCAAAAATAAAGTTTAAATCTTATAAAGAAAAAAACTGAAAATATAAGCAGAAGATTCAAACTGAAACAGCTGCCTGAAGTACTTTTCTACCAAAGACAGCTTCAGAAGAAGAAAACACATCAAAATGGTAGAATTTAGTAAAAGTATGCAAAGAAAACCAAGTTGCTGCTTTGCAAATCTGATCAACCGAAGCTTCATTTCTAAACACCCAGGAAGTAGAAACTGACCTAGTAGAATGAGCTGTAATCCTTTGAGGCGGAGTTTTACCCGACTCAACATAAGCATGATGAATTAAAGATTTCAACCGAGATGCCAAAGAAATGGCAGAGGCCTTCTGACCTTTCCTAGAACCGGAAAAGATAACAAATAGACTAGAAGTCTTTCGGAAATTCTTAGTAGCTTCAACATAATATTTCAAAGCTCTAACTACATCCAAAGAATGCAATGATTTCTCCTTAGAATTCTTAGGATTAGGACATAATGAAGGAACCACAATTGCTCTACTAATGTTGTTGGAATTCACACCCTTAGGTAAAAATTTAAAAGAAGTTCGCAACACCGCCTTATCCTGGTGAAAAATCAGAAAATGAGACTCACAAGAAAGAGCAGATAATTCAGAAACTCTTCTGGCAGAAGAGATGGCCAAAAGGAACAAAACTTTCCAAGAAAGTAATTTAATGTCCAATGAATGCATAGGTTCAAACGGAGGAGCTTGAAGAGCCCTCAGAACCAAATTCAAACTCCAAGGAGGAGAAATTGACTTAATGACAGGTTTTATACGAACCAAAGCTTGTACAAAACAATGAATATCAGGAAGATTAGCAATCTTTCTGTGAAAAAGAACAGAAAGAGCAGAGATTTGTCCTTTCAAGGAACTTGCAGACAAACCTTTATCCAAACCATACTGAAGAAACTGTAAAATTCTCGGAATTCTAAAAGAATGCCAGGAAAAAAGATGAGAAAGACACCAAGAAATATAAGTCTTCCAGACTCTATAATATATCTCCCTAGATACAGATTTACGAGCCTGTAACATAGTATTAATCACAGAGTCAGAGAAACCTCTTTGACTAAGAATCAAGCGTTCAATCTCCATACCTTTAAATTTAAGGATTTGAGATCCTGATGGAAAAAAGGACCTTGCGACAGAAGGTCTGGCCTTAATGGAAGAGTCCACGGTTGGCAAGAGGCCATCCGGACAAGATCCGCATACCAAAACCTGTGAGGCCATGCTGGAGCTACCAGCAGAACAAACGAGCATTCCTTCAGAATCTTGGAGATTACTCTTGGAAGAAGAACTAGAGGCGGAAAGATATAGTCAGGATGATACTTCCAAGGAAGTGACAATGCATCCACTGCTACCGCTTGAGGATCCCTGGATCTGGACAGATACCTGGGAAGTTTCTTGTTTAGATGAGAGGCCATCAAATCTATTTCTGGAAGTCCCCACATTTGAACAATCTGAAGAAATACCTCTGGGTGAAGAGACCATTCGCCCGGATGTAACGTTTGGCGACTGAGATAATCCGCTTCCCAATTGTCTATACCTGGGATATGAACCGCATAAACTAGACAGGAGCTGGATTCCGCCCATACCAGAATTCGAGATACTTCTTTCATAGCCAGAGGACTGTGAGTCCCTCCTTGATGATTGATGTATGCCACAGTTGTGACATTGTCTGTCTGAAAACAAATGAACGATTCTCTCTTTAGAAGAGGCCAAGACTGAAGAGCTCTGAAAATTGCACGGAGTTCCAAAATATTGATCGGTAATCTTACCTCCTGAGATTCCCAAACCCCTTGTGCTGTCAGAGACCCCCACACAGCTCCCCAACCTGTAAGACTTGCATCTGTTGAGATTATAGTCCAGGTCGGAAGAACAAAAGAAGCCCCCTGAACTAAACGATGGTGATCTGTCCACCACGTCAGAGAGTGTCGTACAATCGGTTTTAAAGATATTAATTGAGATATCTTTGTGTAATCCCTGCACCACTGGTTCAGCATACAGAGCTGAAGAGGCCGCATGTGAAAAAGAGCAAAGGGGATCGCGTCCGATGCAGCAGTCATAAGACCTAGAATTTCCATGCATAAGGCTACCGAAGGGAATGATTGTGACTGAAGGTTTCGACAAGCTGATATCAATTTTAGACGTCTCTTGTCTGTCAAAGATCGAGTCATGGACACTGAATCTATCTGGAAACCTAAAAACGTTACCTGTGTCTGAGGAATCAATGAACTTTTTGGTAAATTGATCCTCCAACCATGATGTTGAAGAAACAACACAAGTCGATTCGTATGAGATTCTGCTAAATGTGAAGACTGAGCAAGTACCAAGATATCGTCCAAATAAGGAAATACCACAATACCCTGTTCTCTGATTACAGACAGAAGGGCACCGAGAACCTTCGTAAAAACTCTTGGAGCTGTAGCTAGGCCAAACGGCAGAGCCACAAACTGGTAATACTTGTCTAGGAAAGAGAATCTCAGAAACTGATAGTGATCTGGATGAATCGGAATATGCAGATATGCATCCTGTAAATCTATTGTAGACATATAATGCCCTTGCTGAACAAAAGGCAGGATAGTCCTTACAGTTACCATTTTGAATGTTGGTATCCTTACATAACTATTCAATATTTTTAGATCCAGAACTGGTCTGAAGGAATTCTCCTTCTTTGGTACAATGAAGAGATTTGAATAAAACCCCAGTCCCTGTTCCAGAACTGGAACTGGCATAATTACTCCAGCCAACTCTAGATCTGAAACACATTTCAGAAATGCTTGAGCCTTCGCTGGGTTTACTGGGACACGGGAAAGAAAGTCTCTTTGCAGGAGGCCTTATCTTGAAGCCAATTCTGTACCCTTCTGAAACAATGTTCTGAATCCAAAGATTGTGAACGGAAATGATCCAAATTTCTTTGAAAAAACGTAATCTGCCCCCTACCAGCTGAGCTGGAATGAGGGCCGCACCTTCATGTGGACTTAGGAGCTGGCTTTGATTTTCTAAAAGGCTTGGATTTATTCCAGACTGGAGATGGTTTCCAAACTGATACCGCTCCTGAGGATGAAGGATCAGGTTTTTGTTCCTTGTTGTGACGAAAGGAACGAAAACGATTATTAGACCTAAATTTACCTTTAGATTTTTTATCCTGTGGTAAAAAAGTTCCTTTCCCTCCAGTAACAGTTGAGATAATAGAATCCAACTGAGAACCAAACAATTTATTACCCTGGAAAGAAAGGGAAAGCAGAGTAGACTTAGAAGACCTATCAGCATTCCAAGTTTTAAGCCATAAAGCTCTTCTAGCTAAAATAGCTAGAGACATATACCTGACATCAACTCTAATGATATCAAAGATGGCATCACAAATAAAATTATTAGCATGTTGAAGAAGAATAATAATGCTATGAGAATTATGATCTGTTACTTGTTGCGCTAAAGCTTCTAACCAAAAAGTTGAAGCTGCAGCAACATCCGCTAAAGATATAGCAGGTCTAAGAAGATTACCTGAACACAAGTAAGCTTTTCTTAGAAAGGATTCAATTTTCCTATCTAAAGGATCCTTAAAGGAAGTACCATCTGCCGTAGGAATAGTAGTACACTTAGCAAGAGTAGAGACAGCCCCATCAACCTTAGGGATTTTGTCCCAAAACTCTAATCTGTCAGATGGCACAGGATATAATTGCTTAAAACGTTTAGAAGGAGTAAATGAATTACCCAAATTATTCCATTCCCTGGAAATTACTTCAGAAATAGCACTAGGGACAGGAAAAACTTCTGGATTAACTACAGGAGATTTAAAAACCTTATCTAAACGTTTAGATTTAGTATCAAGAGGACCAGAATCCTCAATTTCTAATGCAATTAGGACGAATAAATTCCATTTTAAATAAATATGAAGATTTATCAGCATCAACCTCTGAGACAGAATCCTCTGAACCAGAAGAACCATTATCAGAATCAGAATGATGATGTTCATTTAAAAATTCATCTGAAAAATGAGAAGTTTTAAAAGACTTTTTACGTTTTCTAGAAGGAGGAATAACAGACATAGCCTTCTTAATGGATTTAGAAACAAAATCTCTTATGTTATCAGGAACACTCTGAGTATTAGATGTTGACGGAACAGCAACAGGTAATGTAACAGTACTAAAGGAAATATTATCTGCATTAACAAGTTTGTCATGACAAACAGTACAAACAACAGCTGGAGGAACAGATACCATAAGTTTACAGCAGATACACTTAGCTTTGGTAGCTCCAGCACCAGGCAGCGATTTTCCAGAAGTATCTTCTGACTCAGTTTCAACGTGGGACATCTTGCAATATGTAATAGAAAAAACAACATATAAAGCAAAATTGATCAAACTCCTTAAATGACAGTTTCAGGAATGGGAAAAAATGCCAGTGAACAAGCTTCTAGCAACCAGAAGCAATAAATAATGAGACTTAAATAATGTGGAGACAATAGTGACGCCCATATTTTTTTAGCGCCAAATAAGACGCCCACATTATTTGGCGCCTAAATGCTTTTGGCGCAAAAAATGACGCCACATCCAGAACGCCGACACTTTTGGCGCAAAAGAACGTCAAAAATGACGCAACTTCCGGCGACACGTATGACGCCGGAAACAGAAAAAAAAATTTGCGCCAAAAAAGTCCGCGCCAAGAATGACGCAATAAAATGAAGCATTTTCAGCCCCCGCGAGCCTAACAGCCCACAGGGAAAAAGTCAAATTTTAAGGTAAGAAAAAAAATTGATTTATTGATATGCATTATCCCAAATATAAACTGACTGTCTGAAATAAGGAATGTTGAACATCCTGAGTCAAGGCAAATAAATGTTTGAATACATATATTTAGAACTTTATAAAAAAGTGCCCAACCATAGCTTAGAGTGTCACAGAAAATAAGACTTACTTACCCCAGGACACTCATCTACATGTTGTAGAAAGCCAAACCAGTACTGAAACGAAAATCAGCAGAGGTAATGGTATATAAATAAGAGTATATCGTCGATCTGAAAAGGGAGGTAAGAGATGAATCTCTACGACCGATAAGAGAACCTATGAAATAGACCCCGTAGAAGGAGATCATTGAATTCAAATAGGCAATACTCTCCTCACATCCCTCTGACATTCACTGCACGCTGAGAGGAAAACCGGGCTCCAACCTGTTGAGGAGCGCATATCAACGTAGAATCTAGCACAAACTTACTTCACCACCTCCATAGGAGGCAAAGTTTGTAAAACTGATTTGTGGGTGTGGTGAGGGGTGTATTTATAGGCATTTTGAGGTTTGGGAGACTTTGCCCCTCCTGGTAGGAATGTATATCCCATACGTCACTAGCTCATGGACTCTTGCTAATTACATGAAAGAAAAGTTGTTTTTTTTCTCCATGGGAGAGCTGAGGAGAACTTATGATACATTTCTCCAGTCGGATTAGTATCTTCTTATTTATCACTAAAAATAAGCAACTGTTCTCCATGTCATTTATGTATAAACCAATAGAAATCTTTATACAGCCTTCCTAGTAGCTTTGTTAACGCCCCTCTTCAGCAAACTTTCATATAAGAAAATAGATCTACATTTTCATTGTTTTAGTGCTTCAATGTTAGCGCTTTTTATATCTTATTTTTATGCCCCAAATAGATATCATTTTGGTGCTCCATTATATATTTTATTTTTTTACTCCATCATAAATTATTATGGCGCTCCAATAACCATTATTGTTGTGCTTTGTTATAGATAATTTATGCACCTTGTAGAGCCCTTTTTTGTGTGTAACTGCTTCTACAACTGGTAGAGAATAGATTTCTAATGCTGTTCTCCACTTTAGCTATGGAGAACTTTAATGCAGGAACTTGCAGGAGAACTTTCAGTCGTCCACAGGAAAATATAAATGATAAATTTGTAACTAGGAGAATTATGAAAACTATATACTAAAAAAAAAAGATCTAATTTAACCCTTTTTTTGGAGAACATGTTCTCCAAGGAGAGTTAGAACAGAGTAGGAGAATTTTACAGTCAAACTTGTCCAATTTTAGGAGTATTTTTGAATTATAAATAGGGGAATTATTTCTCATGAGAACTTTTAGGAGAAAATATAGGAGAATTGGAATGATAAATAGAGCCCATATTGCTTTAAACTATTTTTAATAAAATGAGACAATCCCATGTTCTATTTATTAAAAACCAACTAGCAACAGTTCCACATCACAGATTTTTTTTATTGATGAGTAAGTTATAAATTATACTACTTAATTATTAGCTCTTTGCCATAATAATCTAAAAATTAATTATTGGTATTTTGCATCGTATCTTTACAAATTAAGTCTTATTATTTCTTTCCTTTTTGGTTAACTTGCTTGAAAATTATTTAGAATATTTTTTTTCTGCTCTTTAGCATGGAAACATCCATACATTTAAAAACACTGAAAAATATTTTCATATGCAACAAAGAAAAGCATGAATTAAACACCACCCACCAACAGGTTGCCGCAATGCCGACGTGGCTTCCATCTCCTTCCAATCGGTCTTATTTATTAATGGTTACCATAACAACATCTCAGCATCCTTGTTGCACGTGGAAGTGCGGCTTATTCTATGCTAATGCAGTTGTGCTGCTTGCCTTAACACTTTTAAGCTTGCAAGTATAACAATAAATAAGGAATACACTAAATAGCACTAACATCCATGTAATATGCACAGACCCTTCATTAATTTATTAACCCCTAAGATCATATTACTGAAATCCTGTTTGACATTTTAGAATGTGTACAGTATGCTGCAAACATTCAGTGTTTATACCAAATCTTATGACATCATTTTTAAAATGTAAACATCTATACAAATATAATTGCTGTTTATGGTAGATGAAAAGTGTTCAGTCTGTCAACCACTGCAATAAAGAACTCTTAAAAGGGACAGTAAATACCTTGAGGTTTTTAGTTAAAGTGTTTATGTATAATGAAACAACTGTGCAATATATTTTCATTATTTGTTTTGATCCTTTTCATGCAATTTAGCTCTGGAAATAGAGCAATTTTCTCCCTGCTGACTTCTCAAGGCTAACTCTACTGCACATCTGTTCCTAATTGGCTGTATGTAGTAACAACTGCAAAACAATTCACTTTATGACAGTGACTAGCTTTGCTGTCTGTAGACTAAAGCTTTTCCAAATAAGCCAAAATGTCACCCCCATATGTCATTCTCAATTAACATATGCTTTTTGACCAGTTAATTGATGCAAGATTTATATCTACCACACATAAAAGGGACACTCAAGTCAAAATTAAACTTTCATGGTTCAGATAGAGCAGCAATTTTAAACTTTCCAATTTACTTCCATTAACAAAATGTGCTCAGTCTTTTTATATGTATACTTTTTGAGTCACCACCTACTACTGAGCATGTGCAAATACATCACAGAATATACATATAGGCATTTGTGATTGGCTGATGGCTGTAACATGATACAGGGGGAGTGGAAATAGACATAACGGAAACCTGTTGGAAAAAACCCTACTACTTATTTGAAGTTCAGACTAAATGTCTTTATCATGCCTTTGTTCATTATGCAAATCTACTGTATTTAGGGCTCAATTTACCAAGCCTCCCCCTCCCCTACAACTGCAGGTTCTCACCGCTGCTTCCCTACTCTCTTCTCCACCTCTCAGGTGGAGAATTTTAATCTCCCGGTCTCTTCCGACCAGGGAGATTGACAGCTCCTGCTCATGTGATTGGCTGCACACAGGCGAGATTGCACGCATGCTGCCCGCCAGAGGCAAGCTGGGTGTACATAAGTGCATTTCAATTCAGAATAGAAGCATTTTTGCTATATACAAAATAGTTGCTAGTAAAAGCTGTGACTGTCAATGGCATACACACATATGCTGTAAAAAAACTACCACAAAAGGAAGCAAAGTGTTGAATAACAGTGTAAAATAAAAGTAAAATAGAAGCACCAAGCACAATACAGAAAGCAAAACTGTGGTTTTGTGTGGTAAATGGCTTGTTTGGCAAGGTAGGAAAAAGGAGCACATCTATTAACCAGAACCCTGCCTGACAAGACGTTAGGCGAGCTTAGTTATGGATCTTACTCAGGCGCAACCCTTTCCTGTAACATTTGAGGTTGCTAATGCTTCAAACTGTTAGTAAAAAATATATTAAATAATTATATAAATGACACGTTCATTGCTTGAAGTGCTTTTATTGTGTATCATAAGTTACAGACCCTATATATCCCTCAAACATGCTGAACACTACAAAATAAAAATGAAGATTTTTTTCTTCAGCGTATCTTACTTCAGACTGGCCAATTACACACTGAAGACCCTTTTGGTTCTGTTTTCACAAAAGAAAAAACTGCTTATACACACAAAATGAAACACCCAGTTAACGCATTATTCATTAATGCAACAGAAGTTGTGCACAAACCTGCTCTTCCTGCCAGTTGCAGTATATTCTAATCAGCTTTTAATGAAATGGTGTCATGGAGATTGATATATGTATGTATATCAATCATTGTAAACATACAACAAGGTGATCAAGTCATAATCACTTTCATTAACAAACGTGCACTTGTAATGGATAAAAAAAAATCAAAATCAAATTAATCGTCTTTATACGACAAAACAGTATGATATTTCATTATAATTCCGATGCCATAGTCATAAATTGAAACTATATACAGTGAGTGCAGATTATACCCACAAGGTATAATAAATATATGCAGAAACACATAAAATAAGAAAGAAAGAAAATACACCTGTGTATGCAGAGCCAAGGACATATATGTACACCTTTCTACTAATACAGTGTAATTCAGGGAGACAAACCTGTGTGTGTGTATGTATGTATATATATATATATATATATATAAATAAATAATGAAATAACCTCACCACCTTCAGTGTTTCCAGTTACGTGTATGTATGTACAGGTGGCCCTCGTTTTACAACGGTTCAATTTACACAGTTTCAGAATAACAACCTTTTTTTCTAGTCATGTGACTGCTATTGAAAAGCATTGAGAAGCAGTGCATTTATTAAAATAGTCAATAGGTGGAGCTGTCCGCTTGTGTTGCAGCAAAGCCAAGCAAGCTGAAATTAATCAGTTTAACCAGACCTGAGCTATTGAGCAGATTTCAAAGGAACAAGATCTTCCTGTCTATAAATCAGTCCAGTTTGGAATGCATAGAAAGAACTGTTTGCAGAAAAATGCAAGTGAAGTCTGTGTTGTGTGATTATTTTATTAGGTTTATAATGCTGTTTAGCATATATATATATTTTTAATTTTACAATGTATAACACTGCTGTCCTCTATATGAAAATACAAAATGAAAGTCACTCCTTATATAGTTGAGGAATAGATCAGAGTCTCTTGCAGCCTTTTTCCAGTTTTGTACCGAGGGGTCCCCAAGTAGATCTCAGTAGAATCTAGGGTGAACAGTAGAAGGGAAGGGCGCACAGAGAAGCCAGATCTGGGTGTAGTAGGTTATCAGGATTAACATTCACGCTAAAATCACAATCATTATGAGGTAAGGTGCAGGCGGGGAGGCTATTTCAAGCCCTGTAAGGCATCCTGTGATCCTTTTCACTGCTTGGTACTTCTTCACAGTATTGTAGTGCTATTCCAAAAGCAAAACTTCTTTACATCTGTCTTGGCAGCCTGTTTTTAACTCTTTACTGTTTAGAACATAATGGCTGAAAAGTCCATGATTCAGGATACAAGTGTATCAGCCATTATGTTCTAAACAGTAAGGAGTTATAAACAGGCTGCCAAGACAGATGTAAAGAAGTTTTGCTTTTGGAATAGCACTACAATACTGTGAAGAAGTACCAAGCAGTGAAAAGGATCACAGGATGCCTTACAGGGCTTGAAATAGCCTCCACGCCAGCAACTTACCTCATACTGATTGAGGTTTGAACAAGCGAGTGTGATTTTAGCGTGATTGTTAATCCTGGTACCATAGCATACTACACCCAGATCTGGTTTCTCTGTGCGCCCTTCCCTTCTTCTGTTCATATACACACACACACACATTTTTTTGTCTATATTTTATTGGGACATCCATGCTCATTGGAGCTGACATGTTAAGCATATTATCTTATTGTCTGATCAAATGTGCTCCCCTGAGCCACCACACTGTTTAAGCAAATCTGTATATAAAAAATGCAATAAAAGTAAAACATTTGCTGGAGGAAGTCTGTTGTATTTACAGTTGCATTTGTTCTGCATACATTGGGTGTTTTTTTCCCCCACCAACTGCAGTCCTCCCTAACAGGCAAGATATTTAGGATATCTTAACAGTAGCACAGGTGAATTAGCCGATTAGTAAACATGGTTATTTACCTGCTCTCACCCAAGGTAATCCTAAACATCTGGCCTGTTAGGGAGGCCTGCAGACTGGATTGAAAGCCCCTGATCTATACTGAAAGATCACACTGTTTTAAATATGAGATAAATACATTTAAGATAGTTTTTATTCATTACTCCCACAACAAGTTTTATATATATATATATATATATATGTTAAAGGGACACTGTACCCAAATTTTTTCTTTTGTAATTCAGAAAGAGCATGCAATTTTAAGCAACTTTCTAATTTACTCCTATTATCAATTTTTCTTCGTTCTCTTGCTATCATTATTTGAAAAAGAAGGCATCTAAGCTTTTTTTTTGTTTCAGTACTCTGGACAGCACTTTTTTATTGGTAGATGGATTTATCCACCAATCAGCAAGGACAACCCAGGTTGTTCACCAAAAATGGGCCGGCATCTAAACTTACATTCTTGCATTTCAAATAAAGATACCAAGAGAATGAAGAAAATTTGATAATAGGAGTAAATTAGAAAGTTGCTTAAAATTTCATGCTCAATCTGAATCTTGAAAGAAAAATTTTGGGTACAGTGTCCCTTTAATATAATAATTATTACTATTCTTTTAGATGCATGATAGAAAAAATACTTCCCCTTCATCACATGCCATCTACACATCTAGACTCAATTAGTTAAATCTGTACAAATTGATTGAAATAAAAAAATTGCTTTAAAAAAAAAGAAAAAAAAAAAAGAAAAAAGGACATGAAAGTTTTCTTCTTCTATCATGATTCAGACAGAACATACCATTCTTCTATTATCTAATTTGCTTTGTTCTCTTTGTATTCTTTGTGGAAAAGCATACCTAGGTAGGAGCTGGGATATATATAACTCCTATCATTGGTTTACCAATGTGTTCAGCTAACTCCCAGTAGTACATTGCTGCTCCTTCAATAAAGGATCTCAAGAATATGAAGCAAAATTGATAATAGAAGTGAATTGAAAAGTTGATTAAAACTCTATGCTGTATCTGAATAATGCAAGAAATGTGGGTTTCATGTCCCTTTAAAAGATGTGCAGAACAATTTTTAAACTGCTTAACCCCTTAATGACCAAGACTGGTCGTTAAGGGATTGTCTGGTTATAATAGCGGGGGTCTGCGCTATTAGAGCAGGCTTGCTAAAATATTGAAAAAGTCACCCCCATAGAAAGACCAGCGACGTCACTGGTCATTAAGGGGTTAAACAAAAACAAACAAAAAAAGCTGACAGTAAATATTACTTGAGATTTGCAACATTTCATTGGCCAATTTCTAAGCAAACATAAAAACTAAATATTGTTGATGAGGGGTTCTAGAGTAGTAATAATCTCATACACAGCAATTGCTCAGTTTAGTCTTCCCATACAAAAACTGTGATATTGTACTGCATATTTAGTATAAAAAGCTATTCTACAGAGTCACAGTGTGAAGAAGACCCAGGGTCATGACAGAGATTTACATTAGAAGATTTAAAGGGACATTCTAGTGATTTGTTACAGCAAGCCATTTTTGCCCATTAACAAGTCTCCTTCAGGAGCTGCTGAGAACTGCTGGTTCTAAAAGGAAACCGCCAGTTGCACGACCCCACCGTAAAAAAGAAAAATGCTGCGTAATGTGCTTCAGTATTTTATTATTGCACTATTGCTCGTGTATAACTGTGTGTTTAACCCATGGAAAGAGGTTAAACACATACTTAAGTCAGGTAAATAGCTGCAATGCACTTCGGAAACTAGTTGAACACATCTGGTAAGCCAATGACAAATGGCATAGCCACTAATCACCAGCTAGCTCCCAGTAGTGCATTGCGGCTCCTGACCTTACTTTGGTATGCTTTTTAATAAAAAATACCAAGAGAAAGTAAATGCGATAATAGAAGTAAATTCAAAAGTCTATTAAAATGACATTCTCTATTTGATCCATGGAAGTTTAATTTTGAGTTTCATGTCCCTTTAACCTCTTAATGTCTTTGAATGGGGATTGTTGTTTTATATTGCTGTCTCGCAGCCAGTGGCAAGACTGTGCTATTCCAGGAAGTCACCCCCAAAGTTCCAGAGGGGAATTTTTGTGGTTTTGAGAGCATACAAACACTCAGCGCAGGAAATATTACACCTGTTTTCTCCTTATTCTAGGAGGTCATAATAGCACAGTCCTGCCACTCACGGCAAGACCCACACTATGACCTGAAAAACCCTCAACGACCAGGGTATGCCGTGGTTGTTAAGGGGTTAACTGTGTTTAGCACTTGCTGGGGTTTAACAGAAAGTTGAAGTACTGATAATGCAAACATTTCATGCTTAAACTAATGATCTAGAATGTCCCTTTAAATTATGTTTTGTGGTGCCGGGGGAATGACAGTTTGTAACATCATAAGAGAATGTTAGAAGCAATTCCAAAATTAAATAGAAAGATCTCAGTAAACAGAAGAAAAATGCAAAACTAATATGTTGGTTGATCATTTCTTCAATTCCAAAAAGAGTCCTTGATCACGGCTCTCTCACATTAATACAAAGCTGAATGGGATTATGAAGGGTTTACGGTATACAGAGATATAAGATGAATCTCTCTCCGGGGATAATCAGGGTCTTGTTGGGCCCAAACCAGGTTAGGTTGTGATGTTCCTGTCAGTTTATGCTCAGTTCTGCATCTTTAAAGGATCTGCTCAGCCCTTAATAACAGCTATAGGTCGCAGTTTAATGGCTTTTTTGCTGATGCCGGCATCATGACAGGTGTTAACTACATCTGTGACATTCTTATAAGATTCAGGTGCCTGAAAAAATAAATAGCGTTAGCCACATGACAAGAGATCATCAGTATTTACAAAGCACCGTTGAGGAACACATTGCTTTACCTCTTCCATAACCAGTTTTGGAGATGCTACTCTAATTGCTATTCCCATGTCAGCCAGCTTGTCCAAAACATCTTGGAAATCCAAGTTGCGCCTGGATTTAGCTCTAGAAAGAGCTCTTCCCTACAAGGAAACAGAAATATCATAAAGAAAAAAAATTGCTATCTGGTTTATACACCGTGATCATAATTTAGTCAGTATAAACCGTTGGCATTTATGGAGTGATGGCTGCAAAGCGAAGTCAAATCTAAGTGAGGATTAGGCTCCAACTGGTCATCTTCTGGGTACAGCTGATTGCCAGCACAACTAACAATATGTAATTGTTTGTAGTTTTACAGTGTTTAAAGGGACACTGAAACCAAATTTTTTATATTGTGATTCAGATAGAGCATGAAATTTTAGGCAACTTTCCAATTTACTCCTATTATCAAATTTTCTTCATTCTCTTGGTATCTTTATTTGAAATGCAAGAATGTAAGTTTAGATGCCGGCCCATTTTTGGTGAACAACCTCGGTTGTTCTTGCTGTCCAGAGTCCTGAACCAAAAAAACTTAGATGCCTTCTTTTTCAAACTAAGATAGCAAGAGAACGAAGAAAACTTAATAGGTGTAAATTAGAAAGTTGCTTAAAATAGCATGCTCTATTTGAATCACGAAAGAAAAAATTTGGGTTCAGTGTTCCTTTAATATTCTATTACATTTATTAAAGAAGTTCATATTTAGAGAAAAATTCAACACACAATGGCAATTGTTATTTAAAAAAAAATGTTGGCAATTTAAGGTACACAAAGTGACACTACCTCAAATTCAGCAATTTTTAAAACCATGGGCTGAATTTACACAGATTGATATAGTTTACAAACTAGAAAAAGTTCTGACCATGAGATGTAAGAATGTTATCACATATTTGGATGAATATGGTGTTTGCAAGGTGTGCTATAACAAAAAAATTTTTAAGTGATATAACATTCAGAGATACATAAATTGGTGAACAAAGAATAAGCCAAAAAGTTACATACAAATTAGAAATACTGAGTTTTACTACAGCTCTAAACTTAAAAGGGATAAGAACTAGACTCCCATTGGAGCCTATGAAAGCACGCTCTGAGCGCAATGCTTCCTAGCAATGCAAACGTTCACATTACAATTTACTTGTTATACCAGGGCAGCGATATTTATCGCTCAATTTGTAATCTAGCCCTTAATCTGGTAATTGTAATTAGTTAAACCAAAGGTGAGTGAATAGCTAATCAAACAAGACTCCAGCAGCAAGTTTTTTTTTTTTTTTTAATTTTTTTTTAATGATGCAGTTAGTCAGAAATATGAAAAGGCCCTTTGACCTGATCATTTTACAGGAGGGTTCCTGGAGATTTCGTAACAGAGGAATAGAGTAATTTTTCAGTTATGTGGAAAATCAAGTCCCAATATTTATTAATGGCTGCACATTACCGCCAGATATTAAGTAGGGTTCCTGTCTCCCCACAGCCCCTCAAATATCTGACAGATACATTTGATGTAATCTGTGTGGAGACATTAATGTTAGTTTCCACGGTCTGCATTGACAAAAACATAATTTATGCTTACCTGATAAATTTATTTCTCTTGTAGTGTATCCAGTCCACGGATCATCCATTACTTGTGGGATATTCTCCTTCCCAACAGGAAGTTGCAAGAGGATCATCCACAGCAGAGCTGCTATATAGCTCCTCCCCTAACTGTCATATCCAGTCATTCGACCGAAAACAAACAGAGAAAGGAGAAACCATAGGGTGCAGTGGTGACTGTAGTTTAATTAAAATTTAGACCTGCCTTAAAAGGACAGGGCGGGCCGTGGACTGGATACACTACAAGAGAAATAAATTTATCAGGTAAGCATAAATTATGTTTTCTCTTGTTAAGTGTATCCAGTCCACGGATCATCCATTACTTGTGGGATACCAATACCAAAGCTAAAGTACACGGCTGATGGGAGGGACAAGGCAGGATTAAGCAGAAGGAACCACTGCCTGAAGAACCTCTCCCCCAAACACAGCCTCCGAAGAAGCAAAAGTATCAAATTCGTAAAATTTTGAAAAAGTGTGAAGCAAAGACCAAGTCGCAGCCTTGCAAATCTGTTCAACAGAGGCCTCATTTTTGAAGGCCCAGGTGGAAGCCACAGCTCTAGTAGAATGAGCTGTAATCCTTTCAGGGGGCTGCTGTCCAGCAGTCTCATAGGCTAGGCTTATTACGCTCCGAAGCCAAAAGGAAAGAGAGGTTGCCGAAGCTTTTTGACCTCTCCTCTGTCCAGAGTAAACGACAAACAGGAAAGATGTTTGACGAAAATCCTTAGTAGCTTGTAAGTAAAACTTCAAGGCACGGACTACGTCCAGATTATGTAAAAGACGTTCCTTCTTTGAAGAAGGATTAGGGCACAACGATGGAACAACAATCTCTTTATTGATATTCTTGTTAGAAACCACCTTAGGTAAAAACCCAGGTTTGGTACGCAGAACTACCTTATCTGCATGAAAAATCAGATAGGGAGAATCACATTGTAAGGCAGATAGCTCAGAGACTCTCCGAGCCGAGGAAATAGCCATCAAAAACAGAACTTTTCAAGATAAAAGTTTAATATCAATGGAATGAAGGGGTTCAAATGGAACTCCTTGAAGAACCTTAAGAACCAAGTTTAAGCTCCACGGGGGAGCAACAGGTTTAAACACAGGCTTAAATCTAACCAAAGCCTGGCAAAATGCCTGGACGTCTGGAACCTCTGCCAGACGCTTGTGCAAAAGAATAGACAGAGCAGAAATCTGTCCCTTTAAGGAACTAGCTGATAATCCTTTGTCCAAGCCCTCTTGGAGAAAAGACAATATTCTAGGAATCCTAACTTTACTCCATGAGTAAGTCTTGGATTCACACCAATAAAGTTATTTACTCCATATCTTGTGGTAGATTTTCCTGGTAACAGGCTTTCGTGCCTGTATTAAAGTATCAATGACCGACTCAGAGAAGCCACGCTTTGATAGAATCAAGCGTTCAATCTCCATGCAGTCAGTCTCAGAGAAATTAGATTTGGATGATTGAAAGGACCTTGTATCAGAAGGTCCTGTCTTAGAGGCAGAGTCCATGGTGGAAAGGATGACATGTCCACTAGGTCTGCATACCAAGTCCTGCGTGGCCACGCAGGTGCTATCAGAATCACCGATGCTCTCTCCTGTTTGATTTTGGCAATCAGTCGAGGGAGCAGAGGAAACGGTGGAAACACATAAGCCAGGTTGAAGAACCAAGGCGCTTCTAGCGCATCTATCAGCGTCGCTTCTGGGTCCCTGGACCTGGATCCGTAACAAGGAAGCTTGGCGTTCTGGCGAGATGCCATGAGATCCAACTCTGGTTTGCCCTAACGATGAATCAACTGAGCAAACACCTCCGGATGGAGTTCCCACTCCCCCGGATGGAAAGTCTGACGACTTAGAAAATCCGCCTCCCAGTTCTCCACGCCTGGGATATGGATTGCCGACAGGTGGCAAGAGTGGTACTCTGCACAGCAAATTATTTTTGAGACTTCTAACATCGCTAGGGAACTCCTGGTTCCCCCTTGATGGTTGATGTAAGCCACAGTCGTGATGTTGTCCGACTGAAATCTGATGAACCTCAGTGTTGCTAACGGAGGCCAAGCCAGAAGAGCATTGAATATCGCTCTTAACTCCAGAATATTTATTGGAAGGAGTTTCTCCTCCTGAGTCCACGATCCCTGTGCCTTCAGGGAATTCCAGACTGCACCCCAACCTAGAAGGCTGGCATCTGTTACAATTGTCCAATCTGGCCTGCGAAAGATCATACCCTTGGACAGGTGTACCTTTAACAACCACCAGAGAAGAGAATCTCTGGTCTCTTGATCCAGATTTAGCAGAGGGGACAAATCTGTGTAATCCCCATTCCACTGACTCAGCATGCATAATTGCAGCGGTCTGAGATGAAGGCGCGCAAATGGCATTATGACCATTGCCGCTACCATTAAGCCGATTACCTCCATACACTGAGCTACCGAAGGGCGCGGAATGGAGTGAACACGGCAAGCATTTAGAAGTTTTGATAACCTGGACTCAGTCAGGTAAATTTTCATTTCTACAGAATCTATAAGAGTCTCTAAGAAGGAGACTCTTGTGAGTGGGGATAGAGAACTCTTTTCCACGTTCACCTTCAACCCGTGCGACCTCAGAAATGCCAGAACTATCTCTGTATGAGACTTGGCAACTTGAAAGCTTGACGCCTGTATCAGGATGTCGTCTAGATACGGAGCCACCGCTATGCCTCGCGGTCTTAGAACCGCCAGAAGTGAGCCCAGAACCTTTGTAAAGATTCTCGGGGCTATAGCCAACCCGAAGGGAAGAGCTACAAATTGGTAATGCCTGTCTAGAAAGGCAAACCTTAGAAACCGATGATGATCTTTGTGAATCGGTATGTGAAGGTAGGCATCCTTTAAGTCCACTGTGGTCATGTACTGACCTTCTTGGATCATGGGTAGGATGGTCCGAATAGTTTCCATTTTGAAAGATGGAACTCTGAGGAATTTGTTTAAGATCTTTAGATCCAAAATTGGTCTGAAGGTTCCCTCTTTTTTGGGAACCACAAACAGATTTGAATAAAAACCCTGTCCTTGTTCCGTCCACGGAACTGGATGGATCACTCCCATAACTAGGAGGTCTTGCACACAGCATAGGAATGCCTCTTTCTTTATCTGATTTGCAGATAGCCTTGAAAGATCAAAGCTTCCCCTCCACAAGGGAGATTTCAAGTCCAGAAGATATCCCTGAGATATGATCTCCAACGCCCAGGGATCCTGAACATCTCTTGCCCACGCCTGGGCGAAGAGAGAAAGTCTGCCCCCTACTAGATCCGTCGCCGGATAGGGGGCCGTTCCTTCATGCTGTCTTAGAGGCAGCAGCAGGCTTTCTGGCCAGCTTGCCTTTGTTCCAGGACTGGTTAGGTTTCCAGGCCTGCTTAGATTGAGCAAAAGTTCCCTCTTGTTTTGAAGCGGAGGAAGT
This sequence comes from Bombina bombina, assembly GCF_027579735.1. Lineage (NCBI taxonomy): Eukaryota > Metazoa > Chordata > Amphibia > Anura > Bombinatoridae > Bombina > Bombina bombina. The sequence continues at coordinate 1,071,536,762 of NC_069504.1, forward strand.
TGATGCTGCACCTGCCTTGAAATTTCGAAAGGCACGGAAATTAGACTGTTTGGCCTTTGCTTCGGCCCTGTCCTGAGGAAGGGTGTGACTCTTACCTCAAGTAATGTCAGCAATAATTTCCTTCAAACCAGGCCCGAATAAGGTCTGCCCCTTGAAAGGAATGTTGAGTAATTTAGACTTCGAAGTCACGTCAGCTGACCAAGATTTAAGCCATAGCGCCCTACATGCTTGGATGGCAAATCCGGAATTCTTAGCCGTTAGTTTAGTCAAATGAACAATGGCATCAGAAACAAATGAGTTAGCTAGCTTAAGTGTTCTAAGCTTGTCAATAATTTCAGTCAATGGAGCTGTATGGATGGCCTCTTCCAGGGCCTCAAACCAGAATGCCGCTGCGGCCGTGACAGGCGCAATGCATGCAAGGGGCTGTAAAATAAAACCTTGTTGAATAAACATTTTCTTAAGGTAACCCTCCAATTTTTTATCCATTGGATCTGAAAAAGCACAACTGTCCTCAACCGGGATAGTAGTACGCTTTGCTAAAGTAGAAACTGCTCCCTCCACCTTAGGGACCGTCTGCCATAAGTCCCGTGTAGTGGCGTCTATTGGAAACATTTTTCTAAATATAGGAGGTGGGGAAAAAGCACCCCCGGTCTATCCCACTCCTTGCTAATAATTTCTGTAAGCCTTTTAGGTATAGGAAAAACATCAGTACACACCGGTACCGCATAGTATTTATCCAGCCTACACAATTTCTCTGGTACTGCAACTGTGTTACAGTCATTCAGAGCAGCTAATACCTCCCCAAGCAACACACGGAGGTTCTCAAGCTTAAATTTAAAATCTCAATCAGGTTTCCCCGAATCAGAGATGCCACCCACAGACTGAAGCTCTCCGTCCTCATGATCTGCATATTGTAACGCAGTATCAGACATGGCCCTTACAGCATCTGCGCGCTCTGTATTTCTCCTAACCCCAGAGCAATCGCGCTTGCCTCTTAATTCAGGCAACCTGGATAATACCTCTGACAGGGTATTATTCATGATTGCAGCCATGTCCTGCAAGGTCATCGCTATGGGCGTCCCTGATGTAATTGGCGCCATATTAGCGTGCATAACTTCCCCCTCGTCAGAATCTTCTGGTGATATTTCTTTTATAGTTAAAGGCTGATCTTTAAGGTGAAATCAATACATTTAGTACACATTCTCCTATGGGGCTGCACCATGGCTTTCAAACATAATGAACAAGTAGTTTCCTCTGTGTCAGACATGTTTAAACAGACTAGCAATGAGACTAGCAAGCTTGGAAAACACTTTAAACAAGTTTACAAGCAATATAAAAAAATGTTACTGCACCTTTAAGAAACACAAATTTTGTCAAAATTTGAAATAACAGTGAAAAAAGGCAGTTACACTAACAAAATTTTTACAGTGTATGTAACAAGTTAGCAGAGCATTGCACCCACTTGCAAATGGATGATTAACCCCTTAATACCCAAAACAGAATAATAAAAGACAAAAAAGTTTTTTTTTTTTTTCAGTCACAACAACTGCCACAGCTCTAATGTGGCTTTTTACCTCCCTCAAAAACGACTTTGAAGCCTTTTGAGCCCTCCAGAGATGTCCTGGATCATGCAGGAAGAAGCTGAATGTCTCTGTCAGTATTTTTAGCTGCACAGAAAAACACTAAAATAGGCCCTTCCCACTCATATTGCAACAGTGGAAAGCCTGTTACTAGGCAAAAATCAAACCAGCCATGTGGAAAAAAACTAGGCCCCAATAAGTTTTATCACCAAACATATATAAAAAACGATTAAACATGCCAGCAAACGTTTTAAAATACACTTTTATAAGAGTATGTATCTCTATTAATAAGCCTGATACCAGTCGCTATAACTGCATTTAAGGCTTTACTTACATTAGTTCGGTATCAGCAGCATTTTCTAGCAAATTCCATCCCTAGAAAAATATTAACTGCACATACCTTATTGCAGGAAAACCTGCACGCCATTCCCTCTCTGAAGTTACCTCACTCCTCAGAATATGTGAGAACAGCCATGGATCTTAGTTACTTCTGCTAAGATCATAGAAAACGCAGGCAGATTCTTCTTCTAAATACTGCCTGAGATAAACAGTACACTCCGGCACCATTTAAAAATAAACTTTTGATTGAAGAATAAACCAAGTATAAAACACCACACTCCTCTTACGACCTCCATCTTGGTTGAGGCTTGCAAGAGAATGACTGGATATGACAGTTAGGGGAGGAGCTATATAGCAGCTCTGCTGTGGGTGATCCTCTTGCAACTTCCTGTTGGGAAGGAGAATATCCCACAAGTAATGGATGATCCGTGGACTGGATACACTTAAGAGAAAAGCTCCAGCTTTTCATTGTATAATGAGGATTCTTTGCCACTCTTTCGGCCAAGCAAAGCTAGCAATTTCCCTTTACACTTACTAACATATGAGGGAACACATTTAGATAAATTGTGAGATGGTTCTATGGTACAAATAGTTTAGAAAGTTGTCAGCAGTTGTGTAAAACTGACCCTATTGTGTGTAGTAATTTAGTCTCTATCTTGAAAGCTAAAGAGTGAATAGAGGGACTTATGTGCCCTTCAAGTTCTGCCAAAGGCTTTACACTGCCCTGACATGATCATATGGAGAGGAATATTATAGGAAGAGTGGAATAGTCAGGTGCCTGGCAACCCTGCCAAATGGTAGGTTAGTATTCTCCAGTAGGGGAGTAACTGGGGAAGGTATGGTTGAGATAGAGAAGCTCCTATTCACAATTCTGTCCCAAACAAATAGTTTCACCTATTATGGGGTTTGTAGATATGGATCTCTCTCTTGCATGTTTTTCCTCTACAGCATTGGCTCCCCAATCTGCAAGTCGCTATGACCTCCTCCAGACCAACACCACTAGTTCCATATGCACAGCCAAATGTGTGGCCTAGTAATAAAGCAGTTCCAAATTTCTCGTTATACTCACAGCTCCATGGCAGGTTGTACCAAACGTCTCAGTCATTCCTTTTTCAGTTCCAGTTAAAACGTAACTGCAGGTTCCCATAGTGCCGCCAATCAGTACAGGCTGGCCTGTCAACTAAAGGGAAAAGGAGAATGATTGTTACTTTAGAAAGAACATCAAAAGAGCAGATAATTATTTAAAGTCATAAATTAAAAGGGACAGTAAATTTACAGAAAAAAACAAAACAAAAACTATTTAATCAAACATATTAAAATTATTTTTCCTGTAAATAAAGGAGATGCACTACCCAGATAGGGCCAGTTGATAATCTATCTAGCCATACTTCCTTTGTGCTTATACAGAGCCACTTGTATTTTATTTATTTTTTCTGTATCTGATTGGTTAACTAAATGATAGATATCTATGCTTTTATCTCAATCTTTATTACAAACAGCTCAGTGCTGATAGGTATAGTGGCGGGAGTCCTAAGGCCCCATACTCCTCTCCTGTGCTAGTGGCCGGTGTGGTTTCCCCCCCCCTCCATTGTCGTACTGAGTTATGGTCTCAATGCCCGCGGCCGGGGTAGTGGGGCATAGCGTACTTATGAGTAGATATTGATGGGTGGAGCCTTGCCGGCACTAGTCACTGTAATGTCTGACCCGCAGCGGTGTGCTACCATGGAGCTATGTAATTGCCCTACTGGTCCCAAGTTCTTGAGTACTCCAGATTTAGAATAGACCCAAACCCAGTCTCAGAGAAAGGGGCAGCACACTTGAATCCGACAATCTCTATGGAAGGTGGATAGTAGAGATCTATTGTCAGTCATGGTTTCCTCATTGTAGCGTGGTGACTTCTCTCCCCTCTTTATACCTAGTTTCAAATCAGGTTACAAGTTGAGACCCAAAAGTGGTCTCTTTCTATTTGAGTTATCCCTAAATTTTCCCATTGTTTTCATATGCCGTTTTACGTGGTCCAAGAGAGGCCACTATTAATTGCTAAGGGAAATTGTCTGATTATTAGTTATACTTCTATGGATTTTAACTGCATAATACATGGAAAATGTGAGGTTTAGAGAATATATGTGTGACTATTGTACATTATGATGCATTTGTATAACTTCATCAATGTCACTGTTCACGTATTACAATTGTAACTAAATTATGCCTTAAACCTCAATAAAAATATATAAAAAATAAATAGATTTTTCCTAAATCATGTTATATTAAAAAAAAAAAAAAAAAAAAAAAAAAAAAGTTTTAATCTAATAAACTCAATATAAAAATTCCCTATTTTGCACTTCCTTCGTTTACCTAATTATGCAAAGCCATTCACGGATGGCTCTACATATAGCCCTCGGGAGCGCGCACCTCCATATTTAATCCCATGATTCCTTTCTTTTAGCAAGGCTGTCAGTAGGAGTAGTATTTGTCTCTGTCTCTAACATAGCCACATGATTGCTACTCTTGACGCGCGAATGAGTAGTGTTTAGCAAGTGCACATTCTTTTTTACAAGCTTCACACTAAAGAGACATGCGTGTATGTTTTAGTCCCAGTGCACATGTGGCCGGAATCGCGCATTGCCACTTAGCATATTCACTTAGCTAATTTGAATAATCAATCTCATGGGTCAATTGCTTTCAGTGACTGTCTGACGGGGCTGTCTTGCTAATGAGAGATAGCAGCGGTTTATTCAAAAAAGAAATAGTATGGTAATTTATATGTAATGCTCTTAAATATACACATGCAATGTATTCTTATGTACTTGTGGTAACAGAATATTAGTTGTTAAAATACACAGTTTTATGACCCTTTAAGGCTTTAAAAGGGAAAATCCTTGCAAGAAAAATAGCTTATACGGATGACAGGTAGGGGCTTAAAAAGCAAAAGCATTTACCTGTTAAAATGTCCGTTTTGTAGTATTTAAAAACTGCCATAACTACAGCTGCAGGCAAACCAAGAAGCAGATATTTTACCACGTAAATGCATTTGCTGTTACTCACTTACCAAGACCCTCAAAGCTAAAAAATAAAAAACAGAATCCATGAATGAAGTTTAAAGGGAAACTGAACCCAAATGTTTTTCTTTCGTGATTTAGATAGAGCGTGAAATTTGAAGCAACTTTCTAATTTACTCCTATTATCAAATTTTCTTCATTCTCTTGGTATATTTATTTGAAATGCAAGAATGTAAGTTTAGATGCCGGCCCATTTTTGGTGAACAACCTGGGTTGTTCTTGCTGATTGGTGGATAAAATCATTCACCAATAAAAAAACAATTTATGCTTACCCGATAAATTTATGTCTTTCTTGACACGATGAGTCCACGGATCATCATTAATTACTGTTGGGAATATCACTCCTGCCCAGCAGGAGGCGGCAAAGAGCACCACAGCAAAGCTGTTAAATATCACCTCCCTTCTATCCCACCCCAGTCATTCGACCGAAGTAAAGGAGAGAAAGGAAGCAACAAGGTGCAGAGGTGTCTGAAGTTTATAAAATACTAACAACCTGTCTAAATAACAGGGCGGGCCGTGGACTCATTGTGTCAAGAAATAAATAAATCAGGTAAGCATAAATTTTGTTTTCTTTCTAATGACACAATGAGTCCACGGATCATCATTAATGTTGGGAATCAATACCCAAGCTAGAGTACACAGATAAGGGAGGGACAAGACAGGAAATCTAAACGGAAGGCACCACTGCTTGAAGAATCTTTCTCCCAAAAGCGACCTCAGGCGAGGCTAAAAAGTCAAATTTATAGAAGTTTGAAAAAAGAGTAAAGAGAGGACCAAGTTGCAGCCTAGCAAAACTGTTCCATAAGGCTTCATTTTGAATGCCCAGGAAGAGCGAACAACCTTCGTAGAAAGAGCAGTTACTCCCTCGGGAGGCTGCTGTCCAGCAGTTTCATAGGCAAAGCAAATGATACTCTTCAGCTACAAAGAAAGAGAAGTAGCCGTAGCTTTCTGTCCTGTACGATAAACAGAAGACTGAAGAAAATCCTTAGTCGCCAGTAAATAGAATTTTAGTGCACGAACCACGTCCAGATTGTGTAGAAGCCGTTCCTCCTGAGAAGAAGGATTAGGACACAAGGAAGGAACAACGATCTCCTGATTAATGTTCCAGTCTGAAACGACTTTAGGGAGAAACCCTAATTTAGTACATAAAAAAAAGAGACTAATACTGCAATACCGAGAGCTCTGAAAATCTACGAACAGATGAAATAGCAACAAGAAACAAAAAAACTTTCCAAGATAACAACTTAATATCTAATGAATGCATCGGCTCAAACGGAGCCCATTGAAGAACTTTAAGAACTAAAATTAAGACTCCAAGAAGGAGTAACTGGTTTGAATACAGGCCTGATCCTGACTAAGGCCTGACAAAACGATTGTATGTCTGGGAAGTCCTCCAGACGTTTATGTAACAAAATAGACAAGGCAGATATTTGACCCTTTAGGAAACTTGCCTATAATCCCTTCTCCAAACTTCTTGGAGAAACGGACAGAATTCTAGGAATCCGAACTCTACTCAAAGAGTAGCCCTTGGATTCACACCAGTATAGATATTTACACCATATCTTATGGTAAATCTTCCTAGTCACAGGTTTACGAGCCTGAATCATGGTCTCAATGACCGTATCCGAAAATCCACGTTTGAATAAAATTAAGCGTTCAATCTTGAAGCAATCAACTTCAGAGAAACTAGATTTGGATGGAAGAAGGGTCCTTGAATTAGAAGGTCCTTCCTCAAAAGAAGTTTACAAGATGGAAGAGACGACATGTCCACCAGGTCTGCATACCTAATCCTGCGAGGCCACGCCAGTGTAAGGAGGATCAGCGACGTCCTCTCCTGCTTGATTCGAGCAATGACCCGAGGCAGAAGAGCAAACGGAGGAAATCGGTACGAGAGACTGAAATTCCAAGGTACCGTCAGAGCGTCTTATCAGTACAGCCTGAGGGTTCCTTGACCTTGACCCGTACCACGAAAGCTTTGCATTCTGCCAAGAATCAGGCTGGAAAACACTTCCGGATGGAGTTCCCACTCCCCCGGGTGAAAGGTCTGCTTGCTTAGGAAGTCCACTCCTGGAATGTGGATCGCTAACAGACAGCACTGAATGACATTGGCTACCTCTGTCATGGCCAAGGAACTCCAAGTTCCTCCCTGACGGGTGGAGTAAGCCAATGAAGTTATATTATCCGATTGGAACCTGATGAACCGGCCCGAAGCGGAAGCCAGCCCAGCCCAGGCAAGCATTGAAGATTGCTCTCAATTCCAGAATGTTTATGGGTAGAACAGACTACGACCGAGTCCATGTTCCCTGAGCCTTTAGAGATCCCCAAAATGCTCCCTATCCCAGAAGGCTGGCATCTGTTGTCACAGTCACCCAGGAAGATCTGCAAAAGCAGGTTCCCTGGGAGAGATGATCCTGAGACAACCTCCAAAGTAGAGATCCCTTGTCTCCTGCTCCAGCTGTAATCTCAGAGACAGATCCGCATAATCTCCGTTCCACTGCCTGAGCATGATTAACTGCAGAATTCCGAGGTGGAAACGGGCGAACGGGATGATGTCCATTGCCGCTACCATCAGCCCAATTACCTCCATGCACTGAGACACTGATGACCGAGGAGAGGACTGAAGTGCTAGGCAAGAATTAAAAAATTCCTCGATTTCCTGACTTCTGTCAAAAAATTTTTTTATTGCTAAGGAGTCTATTATGGATCCCAAGAAAACTACCCTTGTAGTTAGAACTAAGGAACTCTTTTCCAAATTCACCTTCCATCCGAGACTTGAGAAAATTCTGGGAGCTGTGACAAGGAAGAATGGAAGAGCTCCAAGCTGGAAGTGTTTGTCTAGAAAGGCAAACCTTAGAAAATTGTGATGGTCCTTGTGGATGGATACCTGCAAGTAAGCGTCCTTTAAATTTACCGTGGTCATATTAACTGACCCTCTTGGACCCAAGGAAGAATGGAACAAATAGTTTCCATCTTGAAGGACAGCACTCTGAGAAACTTGATTAGACTCACGGGTAAAATTGGTCTGATGGTTCCCTCCTTCTTGGGAACCACGAACAGATTGGAATAGAATCCCAGACCTCGTTCCTGCTTTGGAACAGAAACTTTCACTCACAAGTCGGAGAGGTTCCGTACAATTGTAAGAACGCCTCTCTTTTTGTCTGGTCTGCAGAGAAACTTGAAGGCAGAACCTGCCCTCTGGGAGGAAAAATCTTAAACTCCAGTTTGTATCTCAAAGCCAATCTTGAATGAAGAAGGAAAGCCTGTCCCCCACAAGATCCGGTCCAGGATCGGAGGCAGGCTCTTCATGCTGTCCGATTCAACAGCAGGCTTTTTGAATTGCTTTCCCCAATTCCAAGACTGATTGGGTCTCCAGGAAGGCTTGGACGAGGGAGTGGAAGGATTTTCCTTGAAAATTCAAAAGGAACGAAAATTACTCTGACGTCCTTTTTTATTTCTCTTATCCTGAGGGAGGGAATATCCCTTACCTCCCGTAATATCAGAGTATCTCTGTCAAACCAGGTCCAAACAAGGTCTTTCCCTTGTATGGAATCGCCAAAAGTTTAGACTTAGATGAGACAACCGCAGACCAGGATTTTAACCATAGCGCTCTGCGGGCCAATATAGGAATCCTGAAATCTTAGCTCCCAGCTTAATAACCTGAAGGGAAGCATCTGTAATAAAGAAGTTGGTTAACTTAAAGGCCCTTATCCAATCCTGGATTTCTTCGAGGGGAGTGTCTGTCCAATAGAAACAGACAACACATCAAACCAGTATGCTGCCGCACTAGTGACATTGACACTGCAGGTAGCCATTGTAAACCCTGGTGTACATACATTCTTTTGAGCGACCCCTCTAGCTTTATCTATAGGATCTTTAAAGAAACAACTATACTCTATGGGAATAGTAGTCCTCTGACTAGCGTGGAAATTGTCCCTTGCACCTAGGGAACCATCAGCCAAGACTCCTTAATAGAGTCTGCTATAGGAAACATCCTTTTAAAATTTAGGAGATGGAGAAAAAGGGATACCCGGTTTCTCCCATTCCTTAGCCATAATCTCTGTAGCCCTTTCTGGTACAGGAAATACTTCCACCATGGAGGGAACGTCAAAATACTTGTCTAGTTTTACTGTACTTTTTAGGATTGACTACGCCGGTAGTGACAGTCGTCCAGGGTAGCTAAGACCTCCTTAAGTAACAAACGGAGGTGTTCAAGCTTAAACCTGGAGGAAACAACTTCAGTATCAGATAAAGGCATTACGCTGCCCGAGTCTGAAATTTCCCCCTCAGATACTACCAAAGTATTTTTCTCTTCATACTTCTGGGAAGAAAAATTCAGAATAGCCACTACTGTATTAGCAACTTTTATTTCCTGATTAAAAACATTTCCTCTTGCGCTTTCCCTGCAGCATGGGAAAGGCAGACAATGCATCAGATACCGCCGATGACATTAGAGAAGCGATGTCTTGCAAGGTAACTCCAGTTGGAGTTTGAGAGGAAGCGCAGGGCACTGCATGTGTGGGCGATAAAATTTGGGACACTTGGAGACAGTTGTGGCATATATTGAACATTGTCATTAGACTCCTGAACAGCATCCGCCTTAGGAGTTGGCTCAGAAAAAAAAGTCTATCCCTATAATTTAAAATTCTCTCAACACATGAGGAACAGAAAGGGATTGGTGGTTCCACATTGGCATCAAAGACACTTTGCAGGGCCTCTTGGTCCATTCTGACTCACAATCGATGAATTATTCAAATAAAAAATTCTTACATTTTTTAATAAAAATTAAAACGATACTGTCTCTTTAAAATTTTAAAACCACTTTTTTACTTTTAATTTTGTGTGCAGAAAAGGCTAATTAGGTACACAAATACTGCAGAACCCCTCTACACCTCAGCTTAACTTTGCTGAGGTGCCTATTAGCCCTTCTGACACAAGTTACGATCCGGGAACTCAGCTGTAGTGCTGTCCGGTCCTAACATATGTGTAAACACTCTAAGGACTCTGCTCCGTTCCTTCCGATAACAGGAAGTGCAGAGAAAGCGGTGCGCAACGCAAATTAGCGCCCCACATAGCTCCGCCCATCGTGGGCGTTTCAAAAGGCAATCTCCCGGTCGCCATGTTTATTGTTAAAATTAAGCCACCGGGAGTTAAACATTCAATCAAGCCTCTTTATAATCCTTCCGTAATTTGCTAGGCAGCTGCTTAGCCAGTGCTATATGTGAACAGTGAAACCACCTCATACTGAGCCAATCTCCCCAGCCCCAGTGATTTAAGCCATTGTGAGCAGTGAAAAACACCTCATCTTGAGTCTATCTCCTCAGCCTCAATGCCTGACTAAAAAGTGCTGTCATATAATCCCCTCCTTTTATCTATAGGAGGCTCTATGTCCCAGGTAAATAAAGTGCTCTACTTCCTCTGAGATCTTTTATTTCCCAGACCCAGAATAAAAAGTCAGCACTTACCTTGTAAATCTGCCAGACAGCAAGGCAGGTCACCAGGTTTCAGAGGTCCTCTCCCTCACATAGCCCTGTGGAGAAAAGATAAAGCCCGAGTAATCTTACTTAGGCTATCAGGATTAGGGCAGCATAAATTACATGGGAGGCGCAGTGAGAATTATGTCCCACAAGTTCCCATTGCTCTAAAGCCACCAATGCTCTACTGAAGAGACTGATATGGACTACGGCTACACCCCAGAACAAAGCAGCACAATCTTGCACTACTTAAAAAATAATAAAAACTTTTGATTGAAGAATCTTTAACACCTAACTGTACCACTTCCTTGCTCTAAACGCAGGCAAAGAGAATGACTGGGGTGGGATAGAAGGGAGGTGATATTTAACAGCTTTGCTTTGGTGCTCTTTGCCACCTCCCAACAGTAATTAATGATGATCCGTGGACTCAACGTGTCATTAGAAAGAAAGTGCTTTCCAGAGTGGTTAACAAAAAAAAAAAAAAAAAAAAAAAAAAAAGCTCAGATGCCTTCTTTTTCAAATACGGATAGAAAGAGAACAAAGGAAAATTAATAGGAGTAAATTAGAAAGTTGCATGCTCTATCTGAATCACGAAAGAAAACATTTGGGTTCACCATGCATCATTGTTAAAGGACCAGTAAACACAGCAGATTTGCATAATCAACAAATGCAAGATAACAAGACAATACAATAACATTTACTCTGAATTTCAAATGAGTAGTAGATTCTTTTTTTAACACATTTCAAAGTTATGTATATTTCCACTCCCCCTGTACCATGTGATAGCAATCAGCCAATCACAAACGCATATACGTATAGTCTGAGTTCTTGCACATGCTCAGTAGGAGCTGGTGACTCAAAAAAAGTGTAAATATAAAAGACTGTGCACATTTTTTTTAATGGAAGTAAATTGGAAAGTTGCTAAAAATTACATGCTGTATCTGAATCATGAAAATGTAATAAAACCTGAGTGTCCCTTTAACTTTAAAGAACCCAGATTTCATTTTACAGTAAAGTACAGCTTTTCTTTATTTAAAATAATTGAAATTAAATTCCATCCATAGCAACACAGAGATGGAAACAATGTTCTTACTTGATAATCTACAGCAATGAGAGGGTGATGGGGTGGGAAGGCACGTGTAGACCCTTTCCTATGCACCAGCAGTGTTTTCTCTTTCCCATCTACCACGTGTTGCTCCACCTTAGCAATGTTGTGAGACACATCATAGATAACGTGCATGTCAAGGTCATCTGGGGTTGTGTTAAACACTTTAGCAAAGGCCTGAAAATAAGAGAATAGCCACTTGATCAAAGAGAAGTTCTGAATTATTTATGTTTATGATAAACTTCATTCTATATTTATATGCAAAGAATCCCCAAATACTTAACAAGTTCACACCTGTCTGGTGAGGAATGTCATGGAGGAGCGATTGACCCATGCATAGTTGCCTGCAGAGGCCATACCCTTCAGATAGTCTTGCCCCTCAGCGGAGGAGATCCTAGCACATGCCAGCTGTCTGTCATTCACAATAATCTTATCCCGCTTCATTGCCTTTTCCATGGCTACCAATGCATCTGCAAACACAAAAGGCGAACAATTCTTAAATGGAAACTGGGACGGCATGAGTAAATGCCAAGCTCACACATCACACGACATGGCAGAATATAAAATAGGTTGTACAATACATTTTCTAGTGGATTTGTACCTGTTGCCACTTGATGCCCCAGACCTCGGCTGCCACTGTGGATCATTACACAGACTTGTCCTTTGTGATCAATTCCCATTTTCTTTCCAGCATACTCATCATAAATCTCATCCACCACCTGGATCTCAGCATAATGGTTTCCGGCCCCAAGTGTACCCAACTATGTAAGAAAACAAATGCAGAGTGATAAGATTACTAAACAATGTTTAAAAGGACAGTCTACTTGCATTTTTTTGGTGTTGGTTAAAAAAATAAAGATAATACCTTAACTACCGATAGTAACCCCTTAAACCAAAAGGACGTATATATCCGTCATGGGGTACTTTACCTATTGTACCGCATACGTTTTTATATTTTTTTCCATTGTTTGTTTCGATGGAACATAGAAATTCACAATGAGAATTTTAAAATCCCTTATCAGTGCGTATCTGTGCACAAGCCTGATACTGTGGTATGCCACACACATCTTTATCTCCCACATTACTGACACATGGATAGAGCACAATGGGAGTGCAAGTACACATGGCCTTTATTTAAACATATAGGCTAATGAAAGGATGAATTAGGTGTTTCTTCCTTATATTGAAGCTCCACATTATAGGTGTTGTAATAAAGAAAGAATGGCAATATATAGGATATTTGTGTCGTCCTATTAGAAGGCCAACACTGATACCCATCTTTTTTAAATAACTGCCACATTGTGACATGTAAGAGTAGATTATAGTCACCCCATAATTGGCACTTGAAGGGCTGTTTAACAGTTGCACAGTCATATATACAGCGATGTTTTGCGTCTAGTGGTAATAGTGAAAATTACCAAGTTTATATGCCTGCCTTAAGTGATTAAAGGTTAAAAGTGATTGTAAACCTTAATGAATTAAAGCACAGTATAAAAAAGTAATCTTAAAAACAGGGGCACTTTAATTCATTAAAGTTTACAATCACAAAGTTTTATTATGCTCCCATTGGTGGTGCAAACTGCAGTGAAACAGTGTTGTAGGATTGTTAATGTGTTTTCAATTAATAGTTAGGTGTATGAAGAGGATTTCTTTTTCTCCACACAATTAAGGAATTAGCTCTGTATGTAAAGTCTTAAGGACTCCTCATGCTCTCCATACAAGCATCAGCTTATTACCTGAGGCAGACCTCGCTTTTTTGCTTTAGAAGACACTTTGTTGGGATCTGCCTGCAACATCCTGCCATATTCCTCACAATGCTCCTTGTCCTCAGCCCAGGCATAGCCCTCCCTCAGGGACCAGTCTACTCCCATCTCCAGAGCTTCTTCAAGATCCCTGTGAATGAAAGCAGATAGGGTATAAGAGCAATACCCAGAGTGTGTTCTCAATGGCTTAGATCATACAATAACAAAATATTTAGAGAAAAGTGTATCTTCATATAGAATAAAAAAATAAAAATAAATTATATTATATTAATATTAATAAATATATATATATATATATATATATATATATATATATATATATATATATATAAAATAAATACTTAAAAAAATATATATTTTTATTGGTGTCTATTGAAACACTAAATACAGTCAAATTGCATAATAAAACACATGCATACAAAAAGACAATAACATTTTAAAATATCTAAAGTTTGCAGAAATAAAAAAATCTAATAATTTGAAATTCCATTTCCCTGTCATTTGTATACATATGTATTTATACTGTGGACTCTTGCACATGCTTAGTAGGTGCAGGTGTCTCAAATGGTACACATAAAAAGACAAGTAAATCATTTTTATTTTTTACATCAATGCTTTAATTTAACGTTCCTTGAAAAAGTAAATTCTTGTTCTGGACAAACGTAGTAAATGAGTACAGCACCTGTTGGTTCCTTAAAGCAGGTTTTAGTTCTGTATGATGCCCGTGGAGAAAGGGTTACTGCCACCCTTACAGCAACATAGACAAATGGAATCCACAGCACCAATTAGGTAAAAGAAAATACCTTTATTTTCACATTACATGTTCTGGACAAACAATACCTGCTTTAATATGTACTTACTTAGCAGTCATGGGGATGACCCCCTTAGATCCAACTCCCACAGGAATATGGTCAAACATGGATTGTGCAAGCTGTTCCTTCACAGGCTGCACATCACCCTCATCAAGGTTTGTGCGCAGCAAACGGACACCACAGTTGATATCAAAGCCAACACCACCTGAACAATCCCAGGAAAACAAAATGTGTAAGAATCTAGCAGGTCTAAGAATAAATAACCCAACTTTGTGTTAGTTACATTTCTGTAGATGCTTCACATACAAAATAAGCCGATAACCAATTTCCCATGCTTATTTCAGTTTTGACCTTTCTATCCCTTTAATATGGCAGAATTAAAAGGGATATGGTATATGACAAGGAGTGGACTAGGAAGAGACCAAAAGGTGTATATATGCGTTTTATGCTTAAATTTCATTGCAATAATATGGCACAGAACTGCATGAAGAACTCCACTACTTAAGCAGGGTTTTTAAACTCCAATGGCTTAGCACTCGTGCAATATCAGTCAATTAAACTGCGCGTAACCATATGTCTATAATGTGAGAGATATAGCACACAAGTGCTATCCAACATGAAGATGTTATTGTGCAATGGACAAATTTGTACTATTGTCATATGAAAGCATGCACATTTAATTTTTTACCTTTCTATCCCTTTAAAAAGAAAAAACAGATCAGATCTGTATGTAAATATTCTGATACAAAACCATTGACTGCAGGCAAGATGTAAAAGAAACTTGCTTTAAAGACATAATACTGTCCCTTTAAATAGGTCTATTTTCGGGGTGGGTGTGTGTGCTTGCAAATTGTTGATGGAAGGCACTCATGTAGTTTGCCTACAAAGCATAACTTTTATTATTGATTAAAACAAAAATTCAACAAATTAGTTTGCACATTTTATTATTGACTGTTGCTTATGTATAAGTGTTAAACTCACTTTAAAGGGACATTAAAAGGGACATAAAACAGGTTGAGATGTGTGCATATCCTAAAAGGGCTAATTGATTAAAAATAATTTGCATTAAAAAAATAAATAAAAAAAATAAAAAAAAAGTTTAAAAATTGCTGGCAAGTATTTTAAAATAAATTGTCAAAAATAAGTAAAAATACTTAAATAGCCATGCTGTCTGGAGCAGTCTACTCCATCCCCCTTATCAGTGTTTAGACACAGGCATTGTATTTCAACTGAGTTCACAGCTTCTAAGCAGCATGCTCCAGCAGATAATCACTTTGCACTTTTGCATTCTACCAAAAACAATATATATATATATACACACACATATATATATATATATATATATATATATTTTTTTTCGAGAAAAAAAAATGACAAAGTGGGAAGCAATTGCTAGCTTTGTGGGCTGTATAGGTATAAAGGCTGTGACATACTGCAAGCGATGCGGCGCGAGGCAAAGCAGCTGCTTCGCTCCGCATCGCTTCTGAAGTTCAAATATTTCATCTCTGAGCACTTAGCTACGCGACCTGACGCAGCAGAGTGCTCAGAGATGAAAAGGCAGGACACACTGAGCGCACACAGCCGCATGTACATGCTGCGCGTCGCTCCGCTTGCAGTGTGTCACAGCCTTAATGCAGCAGTTGCTTATACCTTTTCAAGGTTGAATACAACCAATGGTGCAGACCCTTAGAAAAATATATTGAGAAAAAAAAATAAGAAAGATGTGGAAATAAAAAAGTTTAGTTATTTCCAATAGAGACAGGGACTTCAGCACTTAAAAATTGCACAGCTCCAAAGTCAAGGTGAACAAAGTAACACTTTATTGACATATGCAATCAAATATCGTGACAGTGTATCCCCCAAGAAAGGAGACATGTAGAAACAATGATACAATATGCTGAATAAAAAGAAAAAGCCTTTTAGTTAATCACTACGAGTAACAAAATAGAATATATTGCAGAGTAAAACTAAACCTGATTGGTCAGTGTGTACCCCAGTACTGAAATTACATTTAAATCAAGTAGCAATTTGTTAATTAAATATATTTCGAATAGCCACTCCCAACTGCACACAGAACCTTCACTAACCGTTGTGGAGGTATAGCCTGGGCAGATAACACATATGGGAATCTAGGTTATCGACAATATACTCCTGTTATATGAAGCAAGTCAAAGCATACAAAGTATATGCAATGAGTGAAGGCATGGAATATTTTAGTAAGAATTAAGGTTGAGTGGTGATATACACAGCTACACCCAACTGCTCTTAGAACCCCTGGAGAAATACAGAGGTATATCATGGGCAGATATCAATGTAGGGGATCTAAGTTGTGTAATCACTCTACACCAAGCAGGAAATAAAACAGTATGCAGTAAGCAAAAATATGCACATAAAGTAAAAAGTTTTAGCATGGAAAAGAGTTAGCTGTATGTAGAGTGTTCCAAATCCATGCAGGGCAAGCCCTTTGAGTTTTATCTTTCCGTGCACAAGACGTATGTCTCTGTGGCTAATTGAAGTTTTCCTTGTAGCAGTACTGCAATATAGCGTTGTGTATAGCCTAAGGAAACATCTTAAAAGATTGTAAGCTGCCGTTAGGCTTGGAGCATGGGCACATAAAGCTGGTGCTTGGTGAAGTTATTGCCAGAATATTTCAATAGGTGTGTAACTTCCACATACTACACCTTCTTCCGTAACTGCTATGGCCGCAGAGATCTGTTAGACAAACAGGAACTTGTCCAGGTTCATGCTGGAAAGACAACTCGCTGCAGATTCAAGTAAAGCTGTGTTTGGTACACCTGATTAGGTCAGCTGATGCAGACGCGCGTTTCACCCCTTCGTCTTTGGTGAGGCGGGGCTTCGTCAGGGCGGATACTGATGAATGAAAAGCTCGCTTCTTATAGCGTTTTGAATGATACGCCCCTACTGTCAGGTGAATTATGGTGTATCTGCTCAACGCCTTTTGCAATATCTATTTGTAGCATGGGTACTACAAAGCATAACTTTTATTATTGATTGAAACAAAGATTCAACAAATTGGTTTGTACATTTTATTATGGACTGTTGCTTATGTATAAGTGTTAAACTCACTTTAAAGGGACATAAGCAACAGTCCATAATAAAATGTACAAACCAATTTGTTGAATCTTTGTTTCAATCAATAATAAAAGTTATGCTTTCTATGCAAACTGTAGTATGCTTTGTAGTATATAAATTTGCAGGTAAAGTAATTAAAGAACATATTATATTTTGTCTCTATCCCAACTTGCTTTATGTCCCAAAATTTTCTTTCATGATTCAGATAGAGAATACAATTTTTAAAAAAAGTTTCCAATTTACTTCTATTATCAAATTTATTTCATTCTCATGATATTCTTTGTTGAAGAGATACCTAGGTAGGTAACGTGCACATGCCTGAAGCACTACATGACAGGAAATAGTGCTGCCATCTAGTGCTTCTGCTAATGTATAACATTGTTCCAAAACTGCTGCTATATAGTGCTGCAGACACGTGCACTCTTGAGCTTACATTTCTGCTATTCAAATAAGGATAACAAGAAAATGAAGAAAATGTGATAATAGAAGTAAATTAGAAAATTGTTTAAAATTTTAGGTTCTATCTAAATCATGACAGAAAAAATTGGGGTTTATGTCCCTTTAAAAAAAGACCACTAAACACAGTAGAATTGCATAGTCAATAAATGCACAATAAAAATAAAAAGTACTTAGTTTGAGTTTTACATGAGTAGTACATTTTTAGTTGACTAATTTCAAAGTGAGTTTATTTTCCTTCCCACTGCATCATGTGACAGCCATCAGCCAATCACGAAATGCCTATACGTATATTCTGTGAATCTTACACATGCTCAGTAGGAGCAGGTGCCGCAGAAAGTGTGCATATTTAGATAATGGATGTAAACTGGAAAGTTATTTCAAATTGTGTGCTCTATCTGAACCTTGAAAGTTTAATTTGAACTATAGTGGTCCTTTAACAATGTATTTAACCCTTTTGCAATGGTAAAATGTTCTAATTTTTAATTTTTGCACTTTAATGTTGCGTAAATTACAGTACACACATTAGTTCAATTGTTTGAATGTTTCATTTTTTTTTAACTTATGCTAAAAAAAGTTTTGGGTTAAAAATAAGATATTCCCTAACATTCCAAACTTTAGATCACACTAAATGTAATGTACTAGTAAGAAATCAAGTGTCAGCTGTTTAACAGATATTTATAATGTTATGACTCTAAATGTCATTTTGTTATGTATGTTTGTGTGCATGTAAATGTATATGGGTACCTACGTGCGTGTGGGCGCATTTTCGAATTTTCCACAGGGAGCCAGATTCTCTATAAACTGCCCTGGCACTGTATGATGTCAACAACTCTTAAAACTGCAATCATCCACGTAGAAACACAAATGTATTATTTCTCTCTATAACATACCTGGTCCACACATGCACTTAAAGGGATAGTCAAGTCAAAATTAAGCTTTCACGATTTAGATAGAAAGTTGCTTAAAATTGCATGCTCTAATTTACCCCTATTGATTTTTCTTTATTCTCTTGAAATCTTTATTTGAAAAGCAAAAATGTAAGCGTAGGAGCCGGCCCATTTTTGGTTTAGCACCTGGGTAGCGCTTGCTGATTATTGGCTACATTTAGTCACCAATCAGCAAGCACTACCCATGTAGGAGGAAATTAATAAAGTTGCTTAAAATTGCCTGCTCTATCTGAATCATGAAAGTTTAATTTTGACTACACTGTCCCTTTAACAGAAGCATTGCAATATGTAAGTTCCTGAAGATAATACAAAACATAATACTTAAAAACAAAACAAAGACCTTCTTACCTGGGGACACAACTGAATCAGGGTTATCCATATCAAAGGCGGCCATATTTCCGATGGCAAAGCCATATCCAGAGTGGACATCAGGTAGTCCAATAGACCTCTGAAATAAATGTTCAGAAGAATAATTTTTACATTGAGAAAGCCAAAGACAATAGCCAGGTTGTCAGCAATTATATAAAGAGAAACGGCAAGATTAGCTAAAAACTTACATGAACAATTCCTGGTAAAGCTGCCACATTCCCAATCTGCTTCATTGCAGGAAGGAAACCGCCCGCGCCTAATAAGACAGGAAGAAGAGTTATATTCTGTTGTGCGTACATACTCATAGTCTGAGTGACAAAAATACATAAAATGGTAGAATGCGAAAAAAAGAAAATAAAAAATGGACAAAATCGGTGCAGCAAACATAGTGCCATGTATGGGAGTAGTATATCACATAATTGCCAAGTACTATAAATACAGCAACATTTTGATGGAATCGAAGAACCAAAAGGCTCATCCAGGGTAAGTTTAAATTATTAGGATAGCCTTATTAATAACCCAATCAATTTAAAAAGTTCTTACAATCCCCAAGGTAGAACATTTTGTGATCCGAGATGTCATAGCAGAAAATACAGCATGTCTGCAGAAAGATCGAGACACAAAGAAAATCTTAGCACTTTTGGTTTGCTGTGCTGCTCCACAGACTTTTCTCTTTAAACAGCACTGTGTAAGATTACCTTAAAAAGTGAAAGTAAATCCT